>NC_050527.1:30574699-30582242 GCF_002922805.2 Oryzias melastigma
GTGGTATTTTTGATGACATATTGGAAAAAACTTAAAGATTAAAATTTAATTTCTTAGTATTTCTTTATTTATATTGCTGTGAATCAGGAGCAAACGCTAAAAAAACGATATTAAGATGATGAAAAGTTTACTGTTGTGACATAGAATATACACTGTGTGGGTCACAAGCTCCCCACTTTGCTCCACTGTGCTTCAAATAGATCCATGAACATCTTTGTTTTCCTCATCTGAGCTGGTATCTGGCTTAAAACTGATAGCTCCAATGTTGCTCGCTATTTTTGTTGCACCGCTAATGTTAGCTTGGGGTTGTGAGCAGCTGTAAGCTAGCATGTAAACAGATGGGTGACAGGAAGTGGAGGTGGGGCTGCTTTTTGCACTACGGTCTCGCCCACAACTCAGAAGTGAATTCCTAATGAACTCCTGCCGTTCTGCAGAAACTATGTCCTAGAAAACGACAAGCTTTTTTAAAAATTGGCTAAAATATGCATAATCATAATTAAAAATACACTGGGAATGTTTTTAAAATAGATCAATAGATGATCAGGAATAAGCTATTTTTAACAATTTACTTTAATTTTTGACTTTATATTTCTATGATCATCTAAAATGGATGATATCTTTGTGGAATAATGTTCAGTTTTTAGTTTAACTCCATAGTAGCAACAACTATACTGGTATTTATTGTTAATATTTGGGTGTTTTTAATGATTTTATTTGATGTTCTCAATGAAGTTTCTACAACAAATGTAGTGTTTGTGTGACATCTTTTTGTCTCCCTGCTAAACCAAAGGGCAAGTCATCCGGGGAGTGTTGCCGAGCGATGGCCTTACCTTCCCGGTCCCGTTGAGGACGGTCACGAGGGAGCACGCCCATGGCTGTCAGACGCCGTTTCCATGATGCCACAGAACGACTGGCTTCATGGGTGCTGACAGAGCGCTCTGACAGCAAGAAGGAGGAGGAAAAAGGCTGCAGCACCTGAGACAAGACGCACTGGCAGCATGTGAAATGTTACCGGGCAAGGTTGCTGCGAGGGTCACAGCGAAAACCGCCACGCGTCTCCCTGATGTCAGGCAGGAGCGTGCAGCCAGGCCTCGTGCTGCATGCAGACAATATTGGGCCTGAATTTGTCTTTTGTTTGGAGCTGACTTGGTCTTTGTCTGCCTCTGGGTGAGCAAGGGGGGAGTTTGTGGACAACAGTGTTCTGGTTAGAAAAAGGGAATCTGCAGCGACACCCTTTAGATAATTACAAGGATGGAAAATGCAGAGTTCCCCCCACCAAAAAAAATAAATAAATAAATATGGCGGCCTGCAAAAATCCCAAATTAACTTTAAAAAGAAACTATCAAAAAACCAACAGAAAAATAAATACAAAAAAAATAAAAAGAATAAAAAGACACTCCGAACTCTCACCCAGACTTACCTCACTTGATATTCTGGTGCAAGTATTGTATTTTTTGGGGTATAAATCACTTTTTTTTTTTTTTTTGCATAGTTGGTTTGACTTGTGAAACTTTGGCGCAATTTCCCTATGCAAGATCTACTTCACCCCAGGCATGCTGGGTGCTTACTCATCACTCCTTACATCATCAATTGGTTTCCACTCTGAGCCAATAGCTGAAGTGCTTACTTTACTCACAGCCAATCACAATTAAATCCCTACCTTTAAATTCAATGACATTTCGTTTATCCGTGTTCTCCTCCTGGCTCGTCGGTTTGGTAAGGTCCATCTAAACCACCATCTGTGTCTGGGTTCTGGGGTCTCTTCACTGGTCCAAGGTCATCACTAGCATGGAGGATGTCTCATGCCCAGAGACCAACCGCCAAAAGACTTCTGACTGTTAAAGCATCACAATTCAGACTTGCAGAATTCAATCTTTTGATACCACTTTCAAGTTCTCTCCTTATTGAAAAGCTCAGATGTGACGTTTATGGGATTTATAAAAAAAGAAAAAAACTTGTTCTTTATTTTCCCACTAACAACCACAAGAGGGCACCATAGGTGTATCAGTATTAGCTACAGAAGAAGAAGCAGCGTCCAAAATAAACATGGAGGAGAATCTGATTGTTCTCCTCCTGAACTTTATAATATTTTTCTTATTTTTTTTTTAAGACAATAATTAAAAAGTTCTGTAATTTTGTTCTTTTTGATATTTTTACCTCTGTGGACTAATGCAGGACAGCAAGTCTTCAAACTGGGTCACAGAGAGACAGAAGTACCGCTGAAAGTGTCTGTCATTCAGACACAAATCCTGCAGTAGAAGGTGAATTTCACTGAAGTCTCTGAATGATCTCATGAACCCAAACATGGAGACGTCAAGGTCAGATGTAAGCCAAAGAAAAAAAAGTGATAGCCCACAAAAGTCCAATATTAACTAATAAAATAAAAAATTACTCAAAAAACCTACAGAAAACAGAAATAGCACAAAAAATGTAGGTACTGTATTTTGTAGGCTATTTTTCCTTGGTTTTGAACCAAGCGGCTTAAACAAAGTCGCGGCTATTCCGTGGATTTTTTTTTTCCACCACTAGGGGCGCTCTAACTGGAATTAAAATAAAAAACAAGATAGACGAAAAATCAATGCAAAGAAGAATAGCCTAGGCTTCTTCTTCTTTAGCAGATAGAACATGCATGGCAAATTAGTATCTGGTAATTATTTTCATCATGGAAACCTCACGAAGAAGTTTGTATGAAGCAAGTTTTAAGTTGAAGGCCATTAAGCTCGCTATCCAGGAAGGAAACCCCACTGCTGCACGCAACCATAGCGTCAATGCATGTACATTTATTGTACAAAATCATTCTGTCCATGCAGTAAATATCTAATTTTTCAACATAAATATCTGCGGCTTGTATATATATATTACAAATAGAGTGGATGCGGCTTATATACAGGTGCGTTCTATAGTCCAGAAAATATGGTAAATAAAAATGAAAAGACAAAAAAAGATTGAAAGAGAGACATATAAAGAAAGAAAAAGATAAATCCAGCCTCAACAGGGCACAAATTAGTGAATACAGACAGTAGAGTCAGGAAGAACATTCAACATAAAACTTATAAGCCAAATAGATCAAAGGGGAGCGTAGATATATGGATAGATGAACTAATATGAAGATGGTTTGGTTTTGTAAGGTTTTTATGGATTCTGTTGAGTTTTTTTCGCCCCCAAAAGTCCAACTTATGTATGGTTTTTCTTTTTTATTGTGCATTTTTTGGAGGCTGTGACTTTTTCCTGATACTCTGAAAACTGCACTACTGCTTTTTTTACTGTGTTACCTCTGAAGTGGATCGAAGCCACCTGGGAATTAATCTTTAATTGAGCAGCTTTTTTTCCCCACAAGATACCTCATCTGCAAAAGTGCCACAAACAACATTTCCAAGTCTGAGTCATGTCTGGCCTTGTCTGTGAAAAGGAGCAGTCAGTATCACTGCTGTCACAAAAACAGCAGCTCTTTCACTCACTGTCTCTCAGCAGGTTTTTCCCTACATGAGTCTATCATGTCTCCTGGAGAGGCGGGCTTCCTGTCAGTCCCGCTCCCAAAGCTCACGACAATTTGAATGATCGATCTCTCTTCTCTGGAGTGAGGGAACGGAACGCCACAATGGAAAGCGAATAGAAAAAGAAAGAGGGGTGTGGATCATCCCACAAGGTCAGAGTGTTGACCAAACTGAATCAAAAGGAAGCAACACATGCTCTTACAGCAGCGGCTCGGTCGGCTGCCTTTTCTTGTGTTACCAAACGTGAAGCAGCCGACTTCCTCTTTGTGAGAACAAAGACAAAAACACAACCAAGAGTTGTGGCTTTTCACTTGCAGACTGATCTATAGAAAAATTGTTGCTGACACAATCAGGTTGTATGACTTACATCCTGTAACAAATAAACCACACAGGAGGGATCTATTCAGGAGCATTTACTCATTTCACTTGACTGTATGCCCATGTGAGGTGTTTTTTTTTTTTTAAACTCTAACCTACAATAAAAGCAACTGAGAAACAAATCCCCAGACTCATTCATTTTAACCCCACCCTGAAATTAATTTTAAGCAAGGTTTAAAGTCTGGGTCTATCATGAAAGTCACAGTTCATGGCTGTCTCTTTACTTTTAATCTGTGTAAATGAAAATTAGACAAACGTATAAACCAATTAAACCACATGAGTCGTTATATTGAGTTGCGTTTATGTATTTTTGTGTAGATTTTGTGAAGACATTCATTTAAAAAAAAATCATTGAAAGTGCTTCAATCAGCAGAAATCTATAAGACCAAGTTGATTATATTTATGAATGTGGAAATATGAATAAAGAAAATAAAAAATAGCCTGTAAAACCTGTTTGTACAACGCATTCTCATGAGAATGTTGGTTTTACTTTTTGTTGTTTAGTTTTGTTGACTAAAACCACTTTTAGCACATTCGCCCCCTCTGCTGGTGATTTAGATGAATCGCATCAACAATCAATTCAAACTCAAATATGATTTGAAATTGTTTATTTCTAGATTATATTTTAAATACAGAGTCGGTTATTGGTTAGACACATACAATTGTATTTTTATTATAGATTTTTTTTATTTACTAATGTTTAGATTAATTAATAATACCATCATTAAAAACGTAAATTTTGCATTAAATATCACATTTTTTCTAATAAAGTCTTAAACTGTGTCTTACCTTTTCATTTTTTTTTAATTTTTAGACTTTAAAATCATAATTTGATAAATTAAGTATGAAGTTAAAAAGATGAAGTACTTACAAATGAACAGTAGATGTCGCCATTGTCCGCAACACAGAGCTTCTTCACGGCTCCGCTGCTATCTAACAGATGACCGAATCGCCATTTTGAAAAGCTGATCGTTCACAGCACACCCGCCTTGAGTACTGGAACTATGCCGCGGGGCCGGCCTCGCAAACTGAGAGTTAAAAGCAACGACGGAACAGGTAACAAGTACCAAAATGCAAGAAATAAATACAACAGCATATAATCTACCCAATTGACCTGCTATTATTTTGCCAAGCACCTCTGTAATGTAAATATTAACACTTCAGCGTAGTGTATATAGTCCCCGGATATAGTATTGCGGGTGGGCTTTGCTTTGTACGGCGAAGTAGTGATTGAGGCGGAATGATATTAATAACGTTTCGGTGGCTCTTCTTATTGGCTTCCAGTCTAAATTGGGTATTGGTGCGGATAGGAGCGGTTCCCCTGCCTGTCGTTTTAGTTAATGTTCACTTTTAGCGCATTCTATGTGTTTATTAGTTATTAGTTGTTAGCCTGATTTTGCTAACTAGCTCGTTTAGCTACCGTTAGCATCGAGGCTAGCGCGCTAGATTGTTTTCCATTGTTGTTTTGCTCCGGAGAAGCGGCACGCTGGCCGGGCTCCTGACAGCTCGCCGGGCGTGTAGTGGCCGCGTGAGCCGCCTCGCGCCCCAGATGCGGACAAGCCGAACAGCCGCGGCGTCGCCATCGCTTCGGTTTATGTCATCACTCGGGTCCAACATTAGGCATTGTTGGAGCATGTTTAGCTGTGCAACATGCATGCTTTGTTACCACGTGACTTGAGAAGTTGTAGTTTAAGATGTGAAACGAACCAAAATGCGCACGTGAGGGTTTATGTCAAAACAAAGCACATGTAACGATTTACGTAGGTTACAGACATGATTCAGTTAGACATTTTAAGTCATGGCCACATAAACATACCCCCTATCCCATACATAGTTAACAAAATAAAACAAGATTAGGGCTTTTATTTTGAAACGACAAAACATTGGTTTTAATATATAAAAGGGGGCAAGCTTATAAAGTTTGTCAATTGTGCTCTTTTAATAAACGTTTTAAGATAATTATAAATAATTTGTTTCGATATATATATATATTAATTAGATATCAGATGCATAAAAACAAAAGTCATTTAATAGGATGTTTGATGCAAACATTTGTCAAATAAAAGCTCTTCCTGTGCAGGTGAGCATCTTGTTTTCTCTTCCTCCTGATAAGAGGCTCCCAGCTCACTCACTGCCTCCCTCTTTCCAGATGCAGATCCTGCAGAATCTAAAGCAGAAAGTGATGGGGAGCTCAAGGATAAGAAGTGTACTATATGCTCCCAGATATTCACCACTGAGAGCCAGCTGCAGAAGCATCACCGCGAGCATGAGACCAACGATAAGGTAGGCATGTCATTAAAGTATTGACACGTCCTCATCAAACATGAGCCACATCCTGATGGGAAGCTAGAACTCTTAGTTATTTATTTATTTTTTTGTTAAAAAATTACTCTGAGTTTATAGAAGCTCCTGGATGTTTGTTGCTGTTAAAGTCCCTCTCTGATCCTCTTTTGATCTATTTTAAAAATGTTCCCAGTGTTTTCTTTAAATTTTGATTTTGCATTTTTTTATCCAAAATCACAAAAGCAATTGTTTTCTAGTGCATAGTTTCAGCAAAGCATCACTAGTTCATCAGAAATTTGCCTCTGAGTTGTGGGCGGGACCATTGGCATGTACCAAGTCTGCCACCGTTTCCCATCACACATTGGTTCACACACTTGTCTCACTGACTTACAGCTCCTCACACCTCCAACCTAACATTTTGGAGCAAAAAAAAAAAAATGGTAAGCAATATTGGAGGTATCTAGTTGTACAGTTTTGTGCCAGATATCAGCTCAGATGAAATTCAACTCTAATGTTTTTAAAATTTTTCTTTATGTACTCTATCATGAGAAAAATGCAACAAGAACATGTTAAAAACACTCAAATCACAACTTTTATTGGAGTAGGTCCTTGAAGGAAACTTAAAAAGCCAAACAATGCTAGCTTAGTTTTATTTTTCAACAGAGAGATCTGGGGCCCATTTTAAGAAGTAAGTTTTGTTGAAACTCTGAGTCTGTTAACTCTAAGTTAAGGAAAACTTTGAGTTTCTGAAAGTTTTCTGAAACTGAGGTAATTTAAACCCATGAAAGTGAGTAACACCAAACCGATTTCACTAAGCTGAACTCAGAGTTCATCACTATGGCAACTAACCCTGTAACCCTAACCTGGTCTGGAGCTTGCAACGCTCACACCTGATTCTGAGTCTAACAACTCAAAGTTGATCGAATCAACTTTTTTCAGTTGTTTTGAAACCGAAAACTCTGAGTTTGCAAACTTTGAGTCAGTGAACTTTTTCAGGGTTGCATTTGTTAAACCTGCTTCTTGAAACGAGCCCCTGGACTATAGCTTTAGATTTGAGTTTAGTCGCTGACATTTAGTTCTTCTATTAAAGAGTAACCAAACAGGGAAGTTGGAAGCTGACTCCACTCACAGCTGAAATTTAAAAATCCAATCGGACGGGTGGGGGCTGGGGAATAGGACTGTTATCATTATGGAGCTGCAGATCATGACGTCAGACTTCTGAAATGATGTGGGGTTTAAATGGTTTGACCGATCACGAAATTCAAATGTAAAACCTCATTTCAACCCGTAGGTGGCAGCACAGTTTTAACTACATTGTCAAGAATTAAACACATTTATTTTAATTTGTCAAAAATTTGGCAATGATCAACAGGCATAAATTTTAAAGC
>NC_050527.1:30582549-30617862 GCF_002922805.2 Oryzias melastigma
ATCATCACTAGCATCTTTT
Organism: Oryzias melastigma; assembly: GCF_002922805.2. Lineage (NCBI taxonomy): Eukaryota > Metazoa > Chordata > Actinopteri > Beloniformes > Adrianichthyidae > Oryzias > Oryzias melastigma. The sequence goes on from NC_050527.1 coordinate 30,582,569, forward strand.
GCGGTCAAATTCAGCTTACATTTCATCTATGATGATGCTAGTGTGAATATATATATAGTTTTTAGTTATTTTAAAGCGAATGATGTTTAAGATGTGTGTTTTACATCCACTTTGTGCATGACCCGATTAGTCGACTAATCGGAAAAAATAATCGGTGATTAGTCGACTATTAAAATAATCGTTTGTGGCAGCCCTAGTTAACAGACAAAAAAAGTTGATTTAGGGTTTGGTTAACCTTTAAGTTTTGAAGACATGAAGACTGTTTTCTGGTACCAAAATAAAATAAAATACATTTCAGACTATGTGGGTATCCATCAAACATGAAAACAATTCAGAGTTTTAGTAGAAATGAGTCATCCCTGTTTATATCATAATGTCCTTCATTATCATTGTATGCAGGGAGAAATTATGTGACAAAATGAATTACTTTTGAAAACACTTAAGGTTTAGTGGTTCCCTTCAGCGTAACTGTCATTTCCCAACCTCTAAATAAAAAGTTAGAAAAACTTGTTGTTTTGTTCTTAAAATAAAAGTTTACAAGTTTGTGTGTTCTGGTTGTGTACCTTTGGTACGCATCTCTAAATATGGTCCATGATTCAATACATAGATACAATAGATATTTATTCATTTGGTATTTCAATTTATAAATGAAAATGACTTTTAACAGAGAAACATTTCACTTTTCTTACCAGAACTTTTTTTCTTTTTAGCAACAAAAGCAAAATGTCTAGATGACATAGCAGTTTCAAACATTAAAACCTGACATTTTTGACCTTTTAGACTGTTTTGTCTTTTGTGGTTTATGCTTTAACACCGGAGCTCCAGTGTTTAAGTTCTTTGATTTACTTTAACTTTTCAATTGTCATCACGATTGAGGTAATTACATTGATCTGCTGAAAATGAAAAAAATTAGTATGTTAAAGATTTTGTTTTTAAGCGTCATTGGGGACGGCTCAGGTGTTAAAGGGTTAATTCAAGTATTGCTTCCAGTGTTGTTAAAAAAAAAAAGATTTTATTTCTTTTGATCAACATAATCTTGTTCATATCTATGATTTCAGCCGATTTTGCCATTACTTTTAGCTGTAGATCAGTTTTTCAATACATTCCTAGATTGCATGTGTCAAAGTCAAGGCGAGTAATTCTATCCGGCCCTTCAGATCATTTTATTTTATTGTTATTTATGGCCCAATGTTATCTTGCTCTTATTTCTAACTTGTGTAATTTTGACTAAATATAATTTTATGGAGAGTAAAATATTGAAAATTATTTAAGGTTTAAGTTGATTTATTCTGGAATAATATTTCTGCCTTTTTAATATTCATATGTAAAAAGTTACAGTTTTAAAAATGTGCATAGTCCAAAAAGCTGTTAGCTTTTTGGACTATCTTGTCATTTACTAAGATTTTTTAGGCTATTTTGGAGTTTAGGTAATTTTTCAGATACATGCTAGCTGTTTTGGCTAATTTAGGCTTTAAAAATGGTTTTAGGCTATTTTGGAGTTTAGCTAATATTGCAGCTACATGCTAGCTATTTTGGATAATTTAGTCTTTTTTTAAAGTTTTTAGGCTGTTTTGGAGCTAGGCTAATATCTACACTATATCTGTTTTGGCTAAGTTAGGCTTTTTTCAAATTTTTTAGGCTATTTTGATGTTTAGCTATTTTTTTCAGCTACATGCTAACTGTTTGGCTAACCTAGGTTTTTTTTTAATTTTTTTATTTTTTTTTAATTTTCTAGGCTAATTTGGCATCTAGCTAATATTTTATCTGGCTATTCGTTTCAGCGTTTTCAGCTATTAGCTTCAGTGATTTCAGCTATCATCTTCAGTGGCCAAATTCAGCTTACTGTATTCACACTAGAATCACGCAGGTAATGCTATATATCTAGTTCATAATTATGTTTAAAAGTTACGGTTTTAAAGTTTTAAAAATGTAGTTTTATTGTGTTCATTAAATGTTTATCCTGCGTTTTGGATTTTGGCCCCTTGTGCGATTGAGTTCGACACCCCTGCTGTATTGTTTACACCCTTAGTGTGTGTTTTATCAAATGAATAAAATCTGAGGAGTCAGAACTTACCATCTTTTGAGTTCCATCCATCCAAAATAACCAGCGAATTCCTTCTCCATGTGTTTTTATCTTCTCCTATTTACTACTCTGTGAACATGCAACATTGTGTTGGATCTGCTCTGTTCATATCCTTTCCCAGAACTCTTGTCAAAACTTTAAAGTAAAGTGTGATCATTCTAGATCTGCACAGAGATTATGTTTTTAATGTAGATAAATGATTTTGGTGCTTTTCTTTGGTGCTCAACCCGTTCTGTCTTGAGATGGTAAAGGTAAAATTTGTTTCTGATTTGTTTTTTTTTATAGGAAGACCCAGTTTTGGTTCTGGGTTTTATTCAGCTGTGATATTATGATCTGTACCTGTCGTGCACATTTTTCCATAACCAGGCGGTTTTTAAAAATGTCTAAAAATCCTCTACCCCCCCTCCCCTTTTTTTTTATTTAAAAACACTAGAAAATAGAGGGGAAAGAATCCAAAGTATTCGGTTCAATGCGGTAAAGTCGGTGTGTAATGCCAGCAGCACATGGCAACACAACAGTGTGTTGCATTGTTGGTTGTATCCTCGAATGTGAGGCAGGAATTTTCAACAGGAGATGCATCTGTGGTGGCTGCAGGCCAGTCGCACACACAAACATACACCCTTTGAAGCCGCGTTGTTGTGAGTTGTGCAGACGGAGGTCTGGCATTGTGTTGAGGGAAGTAGAGCACCGGGGAAAAGAAGGAGTTTTGATCATTGCAGTTTTCTCTGAAGAACTCCAAAGCTCACCTCAGCATCTCTTCACACATGCCAGTCTGCCATGCCTCAGGCTACATCTCACTCTCTAAACAGGCTGGAGGGAGAGTTTTTTTCTTTTTAAAATAAATAAACCTTTTTTTTTTCTCAAAATCAACAAAAACAGCAGATCATCAAACCCTAGAGCATACACCTGCAGTCTGACATGAATGCAAACCTGCAGAGCGGCTAGTCTATGCAGCACCTTCCCTCATAAGTCTGGTTAAGTTGAGCTCATTTACAAGCGAATGTTTGGATTCAACAGGACTTGAATAAATAAACAAGCACATATTCTCTCTAAAGCAAGTTTTGATTAAAAATATTTCATTTTTGTAAATTAAATTACACAAAAGTGAAACTTAGAATATGTAATGAACAACCCTTAGATTAAAAACAACATTTTTGTGAGAAAATATGCTGTAAAATAAATGTCTATTTACAGACTTGTTTATATCTTCTAAATAAATGTAGATTAGATTACTTATTACTTTTTATTCAAACTATCCCTATTTTGCAGGTATACAGTTTTAAATGATGTTTTTTGGATGAACACCAGAGTTTTTCCTGCAGCGCTGCCAGAGGACAGCTGAGCTCCACTCAGCAGTTTCCCGCCTCAGGCTCTGTGAAAACACAAACCGTCTCAATGGAAATGTTTGGGCACAAAAGCTTTTTGCGACATTAACCTATTGATGATTCTGTCACAGTTTATTCTCAGACCTAACATCCTCTGCTAATCTAAGATCGTAAGAGTTACGCTTTGTTCACACTGCATGTGGAAGCGGCGCTGAATGGAGGCCGCTTCCATTTGGCGCCCTTGTCAACCTATGGTGTAGTTCACACCAGCCGTGAAATGTCGTGGTTCTCCGCCAGCTCTCATTTTGGCGTCTGGTCTATTTTTTGAGCAATCTGCGTCAATTCTGGCAGGAAGTTACGCCAAGACACATGAGAAAATCCAGTCAATTTTCAAAATATAACATTTTTTCACAATAAAATACAGCTTTTGAAAAATGCAAACAAATCTTTGTATCTAAACAGACTGTAGAGATGAAAATACAGTTTTCCTCCCTATTCACGGGGGTTGGAGACCTCCGCCAATCCATGAATACGGAAAACCCACATCTCTGTCTCACCTCTCACCCCCCCACGGCCGAAGAACGCCCGTTACCAGTCCATACTCATCACATATCATTCGTGTCATACTTTGTAAACATTTATTAAAGAACATTGGAGTATTGCTCAACAAAAAGGTTTTTTTTTGTTTTTTATGTAAAACAATAGACTGCAAACTTTTCATCCATAATAAACATCTGCTCTGGATGATAATTATCCTCTGTGATTACCAGGACATTTCTGAGCTTCTTCTGAGTCAGCTGATGCCATTTCTCCATGCAGGCTCACTGTGAGTGTGTGTGTAGCGGACGAGCTAGCTTGCTTGTTTTTTTAAGATTCACCACACATTTTTAGCACAAGTTGGACAGGGGTGTCCACCTAATGTAGGAAAGAACTTGTTTGAAAAAAACTGTCCTTCTAATCCACCATCACCAGTATGGGTGCACACGCCTGTGTGTGCGTAGCGGACGGCTGGTGTGCTCTTAAGATGTGCTCCCCTCCTGGGAAATTCCTACAGCACCTTTGGAAGCTAAAGTTTCATACAAGCATCTTGAGTTGACGAACCAGAGGAATCATGTGACTGAAAAATCACAGATCAATGTAGTAGGCCACCTACAGGGATGTGTGGTTTTGGGTATCTAAAAACACAATCAACGAGAGAAAGGCAGAGAGCAGTTGGTGACAAGTCAAGATGGACGATGTCAAAGGAATTGTAGAAGCTCTAAATAACCACAGCTTCAAACGCATCTTTCTAGCAATAACTTGTATGAACAATTCCAGTCTGGCTTCCGTCCCTTTCATAGCACAGAAACGACCCTCCTCAAAATCTCCAGTGACCTCCTCCTGCTGCTGATACTGGCCTGCTCTCCATCCTCCTCCTGCTCGACCTGTCCCCAGCCTTTGACAGCATCTCTCACGCCATCCTCCTAGATAGACTATCTGCCATAGGCATCACAAACATACCTCTCAACTGGTTCCACTCATCATACCTTTCAGGTCACACCCAGTTTATTCAGCTGAAAACATTCACTTCCCACACAGTTCCTGTCACTGCAGGTGTGCCCCAGGGCTGTGTCCTGGGGCCCTTGCTATTTATCATCTATCTTCTACCCCTCGACCAAATAATCCGTAAACATAAGATTCACTTCCATTGTTATGCTGACGACACCCAGCTCTACATCTCCACCAAACCTGATTCCTCTCTTCCTTCCACTTCTCTCACGGACTGCCTTCTTGCAATAAAAGCTTCCTGCTCTGAGCTCTCAGCCAAGGCGAGGTGGGGTTGCTGCATGCCAACGCCCCCCCCCACAACTAGGAGGCAAATTTCTGATAAACCACTGCTGCTCTGCAGAAACTATGTTCTAGAAAATCATAATTAAGGGACCACTGGAAAGGCTTTTTCAATAAATCAAAATATGATCAGATCAGAACTGTTTAATTATGACTTATTTTTTCTTACATAAATGTAGCAAATGTTAATGACTGATTAGTTTTTTTGCGTTTAGCATCAGTTCTCTGTACATAACAACTTCCTGGTTTTGCAAAAGAGACAAATGTAAGAATTGTGATGTCGTCTGATGACTCAGACTGCCTGCTTTGCAAATTTGCTTACGTTAATTTTTGTTTACTGGACTTAGGAGAGAAGCGGCTGTTGCGGAGCTTCTCTAAATAGATCTGCATCAGGAGGCTTTTATTTTTTCAGCTAATCAATGTGCCAGGCCGCCTCCGCTGTCAATGTTTGTCTGGTGAGATTTGAGTGTTAAAGCTCTTCATTAAGCATCAGCAGAAACCCCTGTTTTTTCCCCTTTCCACCACCTTTTCCTTTCTTTCTTCCTTCGACTCCTCTTATTTTTTAAAGAACTGTCATTTGAATGACTTTAGTGTAAGTTTGTCATCTGTTCATGGGATTGCATCCGTGAATCATTTCCGTTTGGAGGGCTGCCTCTTCCTGTCTGGGCTTTAGACCCTTGAGTTCTGCCACTCTAGGACTCACGAGTCTCAGCCTGCATTCAGAATGCACTCTGAAATGAGGCCTCTCATGGAAATGGGAATTCATTTTTGGGTCGTTTTTGCCTCGTGAGAAATATTGTTTGAAATTACCAGTTTGCTTTTCAGACTGTGGGTTTTCTCTCAGTCTGTCTCTCTCTTTCTTCCCCCCATCGCTTTACCCTTCCCAACAAAAATGTCAGTCAAACTACCCCTCATTGTGATTCATTTGGGACTTCTTATTGAATCTGCCCTCTCCATCCATCTGTTAGCACCACAAGCTCCACACCAGCTGTGTTTCTATGAGTTGTCATTAAACCATCTTCCTAATAGTGATGCTTCCCCTGATGGAGCATTTTGGAGGGGAATCTATAGAGGAGCTCGTAGGAGCTGAGGAGTGAAGTGTGGTGCAGAATGTATGTGTCTCATGCCTTTAACCGGGCTCACACGGCTAGCTTTGCAGCTCAGGTCAATGCGGAAGCGGTCTAGCTACAGCCGATGGCTCATATCTGCTACAGGTTGGCTGCAGCCACAGGCTCTGCTGCCGACCTCACAAAACCCCAAACTCACATACGTTCACGCTAATCCCCTCTTTGTTCACTGTGGTTCAGCTGCGTCGTCCAGCAAAAATTTGAACCGAACGAAACTGATTCGCAGCACCGCAGAGGCCTGACTGCAGACGCAGGATGTGAACGCCCGCAGTGGGATTTCCTCTTGCACTTTTAAGGTTACGTGAAGACTGCGGCACTCGCATCGGAGCTGTAACACTAGCGGTGTGAGCCCAGGTTAAGTCTCAACTTCCCTGACAGGTGGATACGGAATGTGAAAAATGGTCAAACCTGTACAGGGCACGCCGACACGAAATTTTTTGATTGTAGACTAGGGCTGCCAAGATACGTCGATTAGTCACAACTACGTTAACTATTAAAAACTGCACACACACACACAGAAAGGATAATTTATAATGTCAATATAACAATCAATATGACAATTGTATATTGTCTTTGACATACATGCAGTATGCTAATCTGGGTCACACAGGAAGTTTTATAAAAACTCTGGTACCATAACATTGCGCCAACAGAACTTGAAAGTGGAACACATAAAAAATAAATAAATAAAAGACAAAAAGTGTCCAATGCAATATCTGCAAAGCAGAACTTGTGCTCTACGGCGGTGCATGTGCACCTGAAGAATAAGCATGTTGTTACTGAGTATAGCACTGAGAGTGATCATCGTCTAGGTAAACTAAACTAACATTAGCACAACCAGACAACAAACATATTTACAGACATGGACAAAAGTGTTGGTACCCCTCACTTAAAGAAGGGCAAACCCACAATTCTCACTGAAATCACTTGAAACTTACAAAAGTAACAATAAATAAAAATTTCTTGAAAATTAAACAGTTAAAATCAGCTATCAATTTTGAATTGTTGATTAACATAATTATTTAAAAAAACAAACAAATGAAACAGGCCTGGACAAAAATGATGGTACCTCAATAAAAGATTGAAAACTATTTGACCAGAGTGACATGATTAACTCAGGTGTGTCCTTTAATTGACATCACAGGTGTTTTATTTATTGTTACTTTTGTAAGTTTTGAGTGATTTCAGTGAGAATTGTGGGTTTGTTCTTTAACTGAGGGGTACCAACAATTTTGTCCACGTCTGTATGTGCTTTACTGCAAGTTTACGAATGATCCGATTAGTCGACTAATTAAATAATCGTTTGTGGCAACCCTATCATAGACCACTCAGGGAGCCCAAAGTGTAAAATACTGTTTTTCTATGGGCATGCTGCAGGCGACAAGTCGTAGCGAACACTTAAACAACAGGTAAGAAAAAGTACATAAGGATGAGGTAGGTGAGACGCAGGTACATCATACCGATTTTTTTTTTTTCATTTTTATCAACCAAATTCTACGCACTACACAAGGGGCCCATTATTGTGTTTCAAGTGGTAAGTGCGCTCCTTGTTATAACTGTGTGTATCCTTAAAAATACTTAGGGATACGCTTGCCACACACACAACAATCGTACGATCTATTTCTACACACACTTAAGGTGGCTGCATAAGCCTTAAGGGAACTAAAAGACACACGTGCTCGTCTTAGGATTCCTCCACACCTCTCTATGACCCTCCACAACTCAAAACATTGGGGAGAACCTGTATGGTTGAACCCCCATGTGACTTGGGCATAAGGACAACATCTAAACCTCTCAACATGACTCCTTTTCTAATACTGTGCCCCACCTTTCTCCTTTTTCTTCCTGCAGCCTTATCGCTGTGACCAGTGTCCACAGACATTCAACGTGGAGTTCAATCTCACACTACACAAGTCCACACACACCACCTTTGACTTCACCTGCCCTGTTTGCAACAAGAAGTTCTCCCGCATCGCCAGCCTCAAGTCGCATATCATGCTGCACGAGAAAGAGGAGGTAAGCTTTGATCCCATCCAAGACACGCAGACTTAAAAAAATAAACTTCTCTGGCTTGACTTATATGATCTACTTCTAATCCTGCAGAATCTCATCTGTACAGAGTGCGGAGATGAGTTTGTTCTCCAGAGCCAGCTCTCCCTACACTTAGAGGAGCACCGCAAGGAGCTGTCCGGCGTTAAGGTGTACACCTGCAAGAGGTGCTGCCGGGAGTTCCAGACGTCCGCTCAGATCAAGGAGCACATGAAGAGTCACATCAAGATTAGGTCAGACACTGGTCCATTATCTTGGAGACAAACAACACCACCAAAAACTCTGGCAAAAGTTCATCTGATTTCGGTTGGTAATAAATAGCCAACAAAAAAGTCTCCAGGAATTGAGCATGCTTACAATGCCTCACTTAGAAGTCATCTAGATAGTTTATTTGGTAGATGCTAAAATGAGAGGAGTAGAGGAGGCGTAACTCACAGATTCACCAATACATTGAGAGTAGTCTCCTCTGTTCTCCAGCACGGACTATGACAAAGCTGACCTTTCTGCAGACGTTGGCTTGATAGATCCTGACGCACATCCTTTCCTCACTCTTATAGAGAACATTCAGAGACTTAAACTCCTCTCAGTGTTCTCATTTAGAGAATCTTTTTTTCTGGCTCAGAATGGCTTTAGACTTGAAGCTGTAGATTTGTATCCTCTACAGGGTGTTTGAGGTCAGGATGTGGGGAATCAAGAGACTATCAGTGGAAATTCTGAGTCTCAAAGCTAAACACTTCTATCACTTGACTGTGTCCAGAAATTCAGTAAAAGTATAAAAATAATCAACTTGATTAATAAGTTTTTATTGAATCGGCTAACGTCCAAGACCCTTCAAGGATCCTAGAAAGGAAAGAGCTGCTCCAGGGCCAGTACAAAAACCAGTTTCTCCTCAATTCAATCTGACCATTGATGACAATGATTCTCCTAAAAGGTCAACAGCTAAAGTTCTTTATACTTCATTAATAAAACATTAGAGCAACAACCATGGCACATTAGTGGCTTGTTTTTTTCAAAGGTTGTTGTATACCTAGAAAAGACAGAAACCTAGAGGCTGCTTTGTTTGTTTTCTTTCTATATATTTATCATTCTGCTATATTGTTGGGTCTAGAGATGACCCCACCCTCACACTGATGCGTGATCCCTCCCGTGACAAAGATGGACAAACAGGATTTCATGTGACTACCATGGATACCAGCGAAGCTAAAAAAACATTGAAAAAAAAAGTTCAACGTGATGTCTTGTGGGGTCAAAATGACCCCACTCCCAATATTAAGGTGCCTTGGATAGCACAAAGGATATGAAGGTTAATATTTATGAGACTGAGCTTCCAAGTCGGAGTTACATTAAACACTGCGTGAACTTGTTGGTAAACAAGCTTAAAAACTCACAACATTAAGTTCCTTCTTTTTTTTTGCATGAGTTATACCATTGACTATATATGAGAACTGGACAGACTGATTGTGACATCATAGAAAATACCGTACTTCTGGCTCCAACCAAATAGTCAATAGTCAGTTGCCATTTTTTTTATGCGAACATCGCCATGTTTGAGCCAAAAATCATCAATAAGCAGTGATTGGTCGAGTTTGGCATTGGTCATTGTTTCTCTGGCAACCAACGGCCAATCAGGAGTGAGCTTGTTCAAAAACCACACCTCTACCACCTGAAACCGGGCTTTGAATGTTTAACTAGAAACCACCTACGTCATCTGATTGGCAGGTTTTAACTTGAATAACTTGCAGTTCAGAAAAAAAATCATTTAAAAAGGTTTGATTAGCGAGAACATGTTAAAAAAAGGTAATAGAGGAAGAATGGTAATTCTGACAAATAAAGTGAAATAAAGTGACTGAGTAATAGCTGTTTTTTTCCACTATTTTATTTTAATAGAAGTCTATGGGATTTTGGATTCTTGGAGCCAGCAGGTACTTCCTGTTTGGAACACAAGGGGGGAGGGGTAACTCAGTTTAGTTCTTATATACAGTCAATGGTCAGTAGCTTGATATCAAGCTAGCATTTTGATGTTCCGATTCTTATGCTAAAAAAAAATGCGTTTTTGCAGGGAAAGTTGGGAAATATTCAAAAATATTTCATTTTGAAGAAAAAATTAGGTAATTTTTTTAACTAATGTAAGCTAAGCAAGAGTATTTTGTACATTTAGCTTTGGGAATGACTTCTTAAGCTAACATTTTTTTGTGTCCACACTTTTTTCCCCAGTTAAAACTTTAACCAGCAATTAATAATTTAAGGAGATTTATGTCAGACCTCAGTTAACAAGTTTATTTGTCACTGACAGGCAGACTTTAAAAATGACAGAAATTATGTCAGAATTAAACAGAAGCCAACAGATTCTTGGTAATTTATGCACCACAGATTCCAGGTAGTGTTTTTATGTCTCACCTTTTTACCTGCTGTGATAATTGAACATAAAACAGACGTCCTTTAATGACATGCGGCTGTCTGAGAGCACTCCTGTGTGGAGTTATCCTCAGGGTGTCTTCATAGAAGTTTGTCCCGAAAGGGCCTGATAACAGTATGCTAAGCTAAAGGTGCCCGTGGGGGTGCTCCACCACACAGACTTTCACACATTACTGCTTTATTTGCAAGCATTTTTTTCAGTTTGCAATTAATATGTAAATATTGAGTCATCCAGTTCAAGAGGAGCCTGCTGATACAATGCCTTACTGAGGTGTTCCAACTGTGGGATCAGGGGTAAATATAAGTACACTAGTTCTAAGAATAGCATTTTATCTACATTTAATCATTTCTTAAACTGTAAAGTTGGCTCACAAAAAGAAAAAAAGGCACATGTTTTAATATTTAAATGAAATGTAAATGTCTCTAATCCAAAAGAGCCTCTCAGATCACCATGGTGACTTCAGAAGACTCTGTGATGATGATTTTGCGTCGCTGTCTCTTGATTGCGTTTCGATTTTTGTCTTTGCTCCTCTGGCAGGCCGCTCTCCTCCTGTTCTAGAAACTACAAGAAAAGCATCGATCGGAGCGGCTTCACCAACAGCTGCCACCACTGCGGGAAGGCTTTCAAAAAGCCCAGCCAACTTGTCAGACACATCCGAATCCACACGGGTGAGTCGGAGGTGCAGGAACCGAACGTGTCCTGCGTGTCGACATCGTCCTGATCGATCCCTTTGCTTGCTCAGAGAAACTTTTTAGAGGAGCTATTGTGTGATGCTGCTCTAACTTTTTAATTTTAGTATTTCAAACTAATTCATCAAACAATTACACAGACTGCTGTGATTTAAACTGTTGATTCTGTTTATTCAGAAAATTAAATTCTCAATTTGTATTTCTATATGAAACATCTTTATGGTCCTATAAAAGTAAACATAAGTTAAAAGCGTAAAATATTTAAATAGATACGTTTTAGGCTGTTAGACTAATTTATTTCAAGGATCCAAGGCACTGAACTCTCTCCTCCACAATGCAAAATGTAATTTAAAACACCAAATCTACAGGAAACACTTAAAAAGTTTTTTATTTTTTATATTTTAAAGTACTTAATAATAAGTGAATGTACTATACACGATAGTAAAAGACTGTGCAAAGGATACCAGATGTTATTACATTACTATTTATTTTATTTTTTTCTCAAAAATGGAACAACATGCAAACCTAAAGAGCTTATCAGCAGAGGCTGTTGCCGTAATCACAACTGTTCTTACAGGTGGATGCAAGCTGCCTGCAGGTGAAACACCTGTACAGGGCATGTATTATGAAGTACAAATACTTCATGATACGTTTACACCACGGATGACAATGGTTCCATTTTTTATGACGTCCCTTAAAAGGCCGCTTGAGCCTCAAGGGAACTGTAATTCTACGTGAACACCAATTAAGAAGGTGCTGAACGCGGGTTCTTCAACTTGTTTTACCGTACAGTGTTCACACTAGACCAGGAGTGGGCAAACGTTTTTATTTGAGAGCCAAGTCACTGATTGGTCAAAGTACAGCAGGTTTAACATTCAGTGGCCATAGGTTTTATACCACAAATGGACTTGCGTGTGAACACGAGAGTTTGCACACAAAATGTGCACATACGCACGTTTACATAGACTTCATGGGAAGTGGTTGCTTGAACGCGTGTTGTCGATGAGGTCGCTCCTCTCAACTAACCTCCACAGAACCAGAAAACCCGTATCACCCGTACGGTTGCATGTGACTGCGCTGTTAAAAACTGCAGATAAAAAGGTTTTCGGAGTAAAACGTTTTACCACCTTTGACTGAAGGATTAAAGTTTAGTAAAACGTTGACTTCAGAATGAGTCACTGTCAATGTGCCGCTGTAAGCGGATCCTTTTTTTTCCTTCTTTTTTTAAACCCTCAGTTGTTTTGGAGTAAACAGTGTTTTGATGAAAACTCTTTGAAAGTGCAAATTGTGAAATTGACAGAAAATGAGAGCAGCATCCTCCTCCCAAGCCTGAAACGAAGCACAGAAAGTCGATTTTCTCTAAGCCACAAAAGAGTCATTAAACCCTCCGAGATTTGCTTTTCTGTCAACTTTATTTGTGCTCCGTAAACTGAAACAGCTCAACATCTACGTAGACGGATTCCTGCATTTATTTCTCTAACACGGGCTTTTGTTCTGTTGCTAAACTTTTGCCCCCACCACCTCCTAGAGCTCCTCTCCCCTAGATAATTTGAAGAATGTACATGACTTATTAGTCAGCAGTCATGCGAAAAAGTCTGCGTGTGCCGCGTTTTAAAAAGCTGTTTAAATTCTAATGCTGCTGTGAGATTGTTCAGCCGTCTGGTTTCAAGGTAAAGTAGCCGGCAGCGCTCAGCCACATGTTGATTACCATTCATCCACATGTTTATGTGCCGGCTGGCTTTCCCACCGCTTGAATAAAAGTGGATGACGCCGACTCCGCTGTGTTTGGAATCTCAATCAGCCTCTAAGCTGACAGGTTGAAGATTCGCCTCGGGAAGCGACGCAGAAACGCTCGCACGTCACGCCTCCCCGCTCCCCTGACGCACGAGGAAATCAGGATTGTCTCGCAATTTCTGCTTTAGTTCCCTTGAAGTGACTTCAAAAATGGCTTTTATGGGGATCGAATGATGTTTTTCGCTTTAAAAGAGAAACCGATCCAAAGGATATTTGTGGGGAGAGTCTTGCAGGAAGGATGCAAACTGTAAACTTCTACAGTCCTCCATGCAGATCCTGTCCTGTTCTCGTCTCTCATCAGGCGAGAGGCCCTACAAGTGCTCGCACTGCGGCAAAGCTTTCAACCAGAAGGTGGTGTTGCAGACTCACATGGTGCGGCACACCGGCGAGAAGCCTCACCTCTGCATTTTCTGCCCGGCCTCCTTCTCCCAGAAGGGGAACCTGCATTCTCACGTTCAGCGGGTTCATTCTGAGGTAACACAATCCACCACACCATGACACTTTCAGCCCTGGAGTTTGCACGTTAGGCTCTAAAGCAGGAAACAATACAACAAACCTGTGATTTTAATGCAGCTTTACATCACTTCCTGTTTGATTGAGTGACATATGGAACGAAGGAGGAGATGAAAGCAGAGCAAAACTCAGCTGGAGGGTTTCTGTACGCAACACCTGACTTGTGTTGTCAAGGAACTTTTTGTGCACTGCTCTGTGAAGAGTAAGCTCTCTGGCTTGTTATTTTTTGGGCTTTTTGACAAAGAAAATAAGGCAAAATTGTTCTTTTTTTTTCTTTATTCTGCAAGTCTTTTGCAGCAGCTGCTCTTCAAGAGTCCTCCTGATTCATCCAACCTCATTTAGACCTCTAACAATGCTCCTCCAGCTCCTGTCCTTAGCGGTTCAGAAGAAGCGCACACTTCTGATTTTCAAAAATTCTGTGTTTTTTGGTGAGTTTTTGTGAATCTGGCAGATGGATGGATGACCAGCTCCAAACCTGTGGTTGTTTTTGAACTGTTTTCTGACATCATAGCATAAAAAGTAAAAATCTCAATATCTATCTAAACACACCACTTTCTGTTTCTCCTCAGTAAGCGGCTGCTTCTGCAGACTGACAGTCTACAATGTTTTCCATAATGGTCTGTCAGCTGAAGTTTTACAGCTGTAGAAACAATGCAGAGATTTGGAGTGGCTGTGCTTACATTTCTCTGAACACACACTTCCGCCGTGTTGCCTCCTTGTTTCTGTGGTCATTGTGTCTTTGTGAAAGCAGACAGCTTTTTCCTTTTCCCAGTTTTTACTTTATTACCTCAAGTGAAAACTCTCTGGATTTCTGCATCTAAAACAATTCGCATTTATCAAACTAAAATAGTAAATTTGTTAGTTATTTTACACTGAGAATAATTTTTTTATGTTTGAAAAAGCTCAGGTTTGTGATGCAGTGCTGCTCTACGGAAATTATGTCTTAAAATCAACAGAAACGTTTTGATAAAATATATTTTTATGGAGAGTAAAATATTGAAAGTTATTTAATATTTAAGTTGATTTATTCTGGAATACTATTCCTGTCTGTTTTTTTCACAGTAATGTTTAAAAGTTACGTTTTTAAATGATTAAAAATTTAGTTTTAGTGCATTCAGTAAATGTTTATCCTGTTCAGCCCGCGACCTAAGGTGTGTTTTGGATTTTGACACCCCTGATGTAGGGTGTAAATAACGAAAATTAACCTAAAAATTGCGTTTTTGACTATTTATTTGTTGGGAATCAGGAACAAACAAAAACATGCCCATGTACGTCTTGATTTTCCTCGTCTGAGTTGGTATCTAACTCAAAACTGAATGACTGGATAGCTCCAATATTGGCTGCGCTTTTTTTGCACTAGTAATGTTAGGCTGAGGTTTTGAGGGGCTGTAAGCTAGTGTGAGATAGTGTAAATGGAGAGCTTTCAGATATGGGGAAAGGGGCGGGGTTTCTCAGTGTTCCTCCCACCCATAACAATGAAGCACATTTCTAATGAACTCCTGCTGCTCTGCAGAAACTATGTCCTAGAAAATGACAGATTTAAAATTGTGTCTAAAAAGATTAAGATTAAGAAACCTTTATTAGTCCCACAGTGGGGAACAACAGCACAGGTACTGTTGAAATAGGAAATAAAGATAAGATAAAATATACATCATGAAGAGCTAAAATGGTAAAATAACGATAAGAAAAACAGCAGATTCATAATAAAAGACCACTGGGAACACTTTGAAAACAGATCAAAAGATGATGATTTGAGCGGGACTTTAAAGGGTAACCAAACAGGCTGACTCCACCCACATCCAAAAATGTAAAATCCAGTCTGAGGGGTGGAGCTGGGGAACACTCTGACTGTCTGCAGATCATGACGTGGGACTTACATGGTTTGACCAATCACAAAATCCAACTGTAATAACATTTGTCAACCTGTAGCACACAGGTGGTTTTTGACTATATTTTCTAGAATTAAACAAGTTTATTTCAATTTATCTAAAATTTGATAATGACCAACAGACAGCACCTTTAAAGTCCCAGTTATAGAGGTCAACAACCAATAAAAAGTTGATTTAGGGTTTGAAGAGTTTCACAAGGAGAGGATTGCTGTTGAGGTCTAAACTCCAAGATCCCACCGTACACAAATCTTTTTCCTGAGCTTCAACTTTATCTCATCCTGTAACGTCTTTGTCGAACCTTCTAAAAAAAGAAAAATGTACCAACGATGCTAAAAACTCAAACAATGGAGCTTTTTTGCACTAAAAACAGAATTTTAATCTGGAGTAAAGGAGAACGACCGAAACTTAAAGTAGTCAGTGTTGGTCTATCGACTTTTATTTTTCCCAAAAATAGAGAATCGGTCTTTAAGAAAGTGTTTACCAGCAGGGTATATATTGTATTTTCCAGCAGAATTGGGCACTCACCCAAAAAACACTAGATATTTGTGTGAGGACGAGCGTTTAGTTAGAGAAATGACCTAACCTAAACCCCACAGTGAATCAGTGGAATCCTGAGAGGAATTAGAGGCTTTTATTTGACTTTTATTTTTGTATCTGCTCTTCATGGAGCTAAACGTTATAAAATATCCACACCTGTCTGTGTCAGTCCAACATTTGATTTCTTTTGTGGACAAGAAACATCATTCCGTTTGATTGTCAACATTTTTCTGACCACTTCTTTAACCAGACACTCGATAAGATCACTGTGATGTTTGTGCGTTCGGTGCTAAAAGCTGTTGATGGATTGAGGCGAGTTAATTATTCCTGAAAAAGGCCAAACAGTCGGACCATTTTAATAATGAATGCAATTTTTGCAAGTATGCTTCAGCTCCCCTGCCTGCTGGAATGGCCTGTCCTCAGAACACTCTGGCTTAATTGAAAAATTGCATCCAGGTGTTATTTGTCTCACTATTCATGAGCAAATACATGCAGACAGGTCAACTGATGCCTGTCTGTGGTAAAGCGCTCATGTTGTTTTGCATCCAAACCTTCAGCTTAGTATCTGTTTGTCCTGAAGTCACAGTCTTCCTCTCTTGATGTTCTTCATTCTTACTCTGAGGTTAGCTGAGCTTTCTTATGTGTGTTTGGGTTTTTCATAGG
This sequence comes from Oryzias melastigma, assembly GCF_002922805.2. NCBI lineage: Eukaryota > Metazoa > Chordata > Actinopteri > Beloniformes > Adrianichthyidae > Oryzias > Oryzias melastigma. The sequence continues at coordinate 30,599,481 of NC_050527.1, forward strand.
GTTACTTGCAATTGCATCACATTTTACCATTAAAAACCTTAGTGTAGTCATCTTTATAGTGGGCGAAAAATAGTATTTATTCAACCAGCAATTGTGCAAGTTCTCCCACTTATCCCTTTAACACTAGAGGCATTGCTGGTGATGCTTAGACACAATGCAGCTTTTCAACCGTTAATGCGATCTCGCCGCTTTTCTCCTTCAGAATCTACTGGAATTACATTGATCGCATTAATGGTTTAAAAGATAAAGTATGTGGAAGAACATAAACACTGGAGCTCTGGTGTTAAAGGGTTAAATAGATGAAAGAGCTCTATAATTTTCATCCAACTATGAGAGACAAAATGAGAAAAAAAGATCTAGAAAATCCTATTGTCTGATTTTTAAAGAATTTATTTGTAATTATGGTGGAAAAATAAGTATTTAATCAGTACAAAAAGTTTGACTCAATACTTTGCTGTATACCTTCTATTGGTGTCGACAGCAGTCAAACATTTTCTGCAAGTTTTCACAAGGTTTTCACTGACTGGTATTTTGGTCCATTCTTCCTTACGGATCTCCTCTAGAGCAGTGATGTTTTGGGGCTGTCGCTGAGCAACACAGACTTTCAACTCCCTCCGAAGAGTTTCTATAGGATCTGGAGACTGACTACTAAATGGTTCTTTCGAAACCACTCCTTCGTTACTCGGGCGGTGTGTATGGGATCGTTCTCATGTCATTTTTTTTTATCTTAAATGCTGATTTTCCCTCGTCTGCTGAGCAGCTGACACAGTTACAGACGTCTGCTGCAGAAATGTGAAGAAGGTCCAGCTGTTAACTCTCTGAAATCAACGTTTTAGCATTCACCTCCAGCTGGTCGGCTCTGGAAATGAAGCAAGGAACTCCTTTCAACTTTTATGAGAACAGCAAACACACATTTAAGAAATGTCTTCACAAATAATAGCCTAAATGGTCTTAAGTTTTTATTTTCAGATGGGAGAATAATTTAAAAACATATAAGTGCTCTTACTTCAGTGTATCAATCAAAAACCAAAACAATAGTAAATCATTTGTGTTACATAAACAAAGTGCATTATTTGGCAATTAAAAACAAGAATTTACAACTAATTAATATACAAATAATCTTTAAGAAGTGGAGGATTTAGTCATTTAAAAGCAATTAATTCATATGAAACTATTAAAAGGTGCATCAGTCGTTGAAATCAATCATTTACTATAAAAAAAAGGAGTTAAAATCGTTCAAACAAGCATAATAATAATAATAAATGTACTTTTAAAAAAAGAAAGATCTTCTAAGTCACAGGAGATACTTGACTTCTTTGGGTTTTACTGTTGACGTGATTGGATTTCAGCTTTAGCTTTTCTATGTCCTCATACTTTTATTAGTCTTTATCTGTCCCGGTGCCTCGTCTGCACACAACGTTTTTGTGATGTTTAGGAAGTGTTAACTAACTTCAATCATCTTTCGTGAAAGAACCTTCAAACTTTCTTAGCATATTTCTAAACCGATATCTCATATTTATGATAATAGAAATCAAGCCCCGATTTCCCCCTCCGTCTTTTGTGTTCTCATCTTTTCATCAGCCCGAACCCTCTACTTCTCTCATGATTTCGTTTTCACTGCAGTCATCTCCACTCAGTCTCTCCACCGCTCATGAATATAATTACCCGATTCTTATCTGTACTCACACTTCCATTTTTTTCTCTCTCACGCTGACCGTCTCAAAGTCTTTTTTCCACCATTATGTGTCCTGTTTCTGTACATTTGGTAGGAAGCCAAAGCCGCAGACGTGAAGACAGAGAACCTCTTTTCTGCCAGACTCCTAACACATCACAAATGATTTCTTTGTGTAAAAAAAAAAAAAAGTATTACCACCATATCTCTTTGAGCAGAACGGACTGAACAGAGGCTGTTAACAAAACGGAGCGGACTGTTTCTGAGAGTGTCCAAGTCCTTTAGAGTCTGTGCTGAAGAAAGTATTGATATTTGTTAAGTCAGCAAAAACAACTACTAGAAAAAACAACATCAAACATAAAAGGAATAATTCATGAACATGCTAAAAACGTCTAAATATAAATGAAAAAATAAATTATGAATTTCATATCACAATCTAAAGCCTTAGTCACAGAGCTTGACCCGTATGAATGCTGCAGGTTTTTGGGTTTTCCTGGCCCATAGAAGGTCACAAAATTTCACACGTCACCCCTCCCCTGCATCTCACCAATTCACCCTAACTAACCCTCACGTGTTTCTTAATTAGCTGCGTTTACATTGACTGTGAACTTGCGCAAACTGGATTTACAAAAATAAATGGAAACACGACAATTTAAGAAAACTTGCATTTATTGAAAAAAAGTTTCTACTCTTGGAGGAGGTAGTTTTTGAGGTGTTATATTTCTAGCAAAAATGCAATGGAAACCCTTTTCTTTTAATCAAATGAGTCACGTGACCACAGCAGGCGCCACAAGACGTTCCACAGCGTCTTACAGCTCATCAAAAGTTGAGCGTTTCATGTGGAATTGTTGGATCCACAAGTCATCAATAAAATCACCAACCACCATTTCCTAAAATCATCCGTAGGTCCTTCCACGTAGCTTCCCGCTCCATGGCCTGAATAAGACACCGACGTCTCCTTTGATAGATGATTATAAGTACTAGTGTCGTGGCAGAACTTTGAATGTAATGTAATGAACATAATCTTGTTTTCAGTAGAGCAGACAGAGCTACAAAGTAGTCATCTCTATGACAGAACTCCCCTCAGTCATGCAATTAGAGCCTTTAGGAATCTCTGGAGGATCTGAAGCTCTTTCTTCTCTTTAGAAAGTGTTCCCTCATTTGAGTACAGCGTCACTTACAAAGTGAGGCTTTATATGATTCAAGGAACTAGAAAGAGTAGCATAGCTGTCTTCTTTCTTTTATTCTTGAGGATGTTTTTAGTTCATTTTTCTCTTTAAGGCATTCACAGTCACCCCAATTTAGTCACAGCAAAGGCTGCTTTCATCTCCAAGACAAACCAGGTTAATACATGCAGACCTCTATGGAATTATCTCCACCAATCTTCATGTTAAATGGAAGAGACAGAATCCAATTTTCAGCTCGTGATCTCTCTGCAAAAAACTTTCTTTAATTTTCTAAATCAATTACAGACAAACATGCTCCCTAAGATAATGAATGGCTCTCGGAGAGGGGCCAAAACCATCTTTTTTTTGTCTTTTTCTGTGGAGTAACGGAAAGGATGGGATAGCAATGTATTCTTTGAAGTAGTAGCAAGTACATGTCTTCCATGCATGAGTAATGTTTGTGTTTGTCTTCTCCCAAAGAGCAAAGGGGTGCCTCTCTTCCCGTGCATGGACTGCAGCTGTGTGTTTAAGAAGCTGGGGAGTCTGAATGCCCACATCAGCAAGATGCACATCTCTGTCATCGACATTCCCCCCAGTGCTTCAGTAAGGACACTCACTTGAAAACCAGAAACACACTTTTTCATTCTTCAAAAATGTACTAAACTCTGTACTTTTAATGACATGTGGATCAGTAAAATTGCTTATACTGTTTTGAATTCTTTGAAAAAATGACTATTTCTTTATCTAATTCTATACATCCATTCATATTGTATTTGATACACACATTTCTGAGATCCTTATCTCATTAGCATGATCAAAGTTTTCCTTAAAAACTCATTTTAAATAATATTGTTCATGTTTTCTCCCTGTAGTTTATCATCATTCCACTAGGGGCAGTAGAAGGACTTTTCATTTCAAAATGGCTGCTTCCATGAAATCTCAAAAACACTTTTTGCACGAAAAGTTTAGCTAATTTTTAAAATTTTAGAATAACAATAACTCATCTACTTTTAGTCTTATATTTAAATGACTACTTGCTGATTTTAAATATTTAAAAATGTGTTGATAATCAATTCTTTATCACAACAAAGTACTGTAAACCTCCCTATTCGCGGGGTTGGGGACCAGAGACATCCGCAAATATCCAGAATTCGCGAATACAGAGAGCCCCCCGTCCCCACTACCAATCTATACTCATCAAAAATACTTCTGATCATGCTTTGGAAAACAATTATTAAGCAACATTATAGTATTGCTCAACATAAAGAGTTTTTTTTTTTTTTTAATTCAGAACAAAAGACTGTACTGCAGTGTACTTTATGACGCAGAGGAGCATCAACAATTAATAAACACCTTTTATTCCACCTTTTAAGTGATGGGGAAAAAAATCCTTGAATACATGAAACCGCAAATAAAGAAACGCGAACAAGTGGGGGAACACTGTATTACGGCCATTTCATAAGCAACTGGTTTTTTTTTTTTTTAAATTACGACTTTAAAGTTGTACATTTATGAGAAAAAAAATCATAGCTTTCAAAATAATGAGGATAAAGTTGTATTTTTATTTCTTTAAAAGTAATAGATTTGAATTCAGTACTTTTTTCCTGTAAATGTATGTGTTTTAAAGACTTAAATTTATGACATTTAATTTGTAAATCTACGTGTATGTTTACAAGAAAAACTAAAAGTGTCCGTTTATTAGAGCTGTGATTGAAGTTTAAATATGTGGAGCATCTTGTGAAGCTTTATTTCCGCATATGTTTAAAAACAATAAAATTCTGAACCTTTTGGTGACTCAAAATCCAATAACCATTATTAGTCTAGTCAGCTTTCCAGGGTTCTGTGTCAATAACGTGGAGTTTTGAATGTAAAATAAGGAGCTTAGAGACACGTTTTATTCACATACCCAGAAGTTCATTTGTCACCTTACGTCATGTAACTGTCACGCACACAAGTTAACGAAATGTGTTAGAAACGTGCTTTTCTCCAGATGAAACATCCTGTTTCAACTATAAACACCAAACAGGGATGAAAGTCGTCTTTTATGTCGGCATAAGAACATTGAAAGTGCTAGAAACTGAGCCTCTTTAGACAGATCACGCATAGTTGGAGGAAATCTTGCCTTTTTGTGGAGTAAGAAATGATTAGAAATGGACATCAGCTATAGGGATATCAATAGCTTTATCAACAGGAACTGCAGAGATCTTGCAGACACCCATCAATGAATAGAACATTAATGAACCGAGAATCCAACAAAGGAGCTTCCAAACATTTTTGACATCAATAAACATTCAGACTACCTGTTCAAATCCAAAACAGTTAGACGAAAATGAGTTTAATCAGTCTGCTGCTGGCCCTGCGACAGACTGGCGACCTGTCCAGGGTAAACCCCGCCTTCGCCCATCAGTAGCCGGGTTAGGCTCCGGCACCCCGCGACCCCGAAAGGGGAGAAGCGGTCAAGAAGATGGATGGATGGACAGTCTGCTGCTGCACATAACGTACACTTACTTGACTGTATGCTCACTTTGACTTTAATCTTGAAAATTTACAACTTTAGATTTTGCAAATTTACAAGAAAAAAGTTGTAAATTTACGTCAATTTTCTCGTAAATGTACCTAATTTCAAATCTTCAATCTACTATTTTAAATCTTGTAACAACACTTTTTTTCCTTTATACTCTGTCGTATTTTATTTTTCATTTTCATGTAATTTATTTGTTTATAAAGCACCTTTCATCTCCAGCCAAGGAGGCCCAAAGTGCTGTGCACAAGAAAAGCAAAGTACATTATTTAATCATAAAAGACATAAAAAAGTATAAAGAGGCATAAAAAGAATAAAAGACATAAAAAGAATAAAATATATTAAAAAACATAAAAGACATTAAAACAAATATTAAGACCAATAAAATAAAAAAATAAAAAGGCAGCTAGGCAGATATTACGGCTCTGTAATGGAGGAACAGTTTGGCTTTTAACTCTCCAAGACTGTAACCTCTCTAATCGCTGATGGCAATTGATTCCAGAGTTTACGAGCCAGCACAGCAAACACATGTCCCCCCGAAACTTACATTTGCTTCTCAGAGCCAGTCACAAACACTGGTCTGCAGAGCACAAGGACTCAGGAGGGGAATATTTTTAAAGCACATTACAGATGTATGAAGGTGCAGTACCTGCCAATGACTTAATAACAAGAATTTTCATGAAAATCAAATATTCCACAGGCAGGAAATGAAACCAGGATCAGAGTTTCAGAGTTTACAATTCCGCCATGTTAAAAATGTGTGGATCAAATAAGAGACTGTGGGTAAATAAGGGGATTAATGATGTTGATGTTGTTACCAATCATAATTGATACTATTTATATTTTACAAAAATATATATTACAATTTTTATGGATTTTATCAAATGGAATTTTAATTCTAAGAAATTCAGATTTTTATGTTAATTCTGTTATGTACAGAGTTTATTAACTTTACTTCTGTACCATGATGGTGTTTGTTATTTTTTTATGTCATCTTCTGTGTCAGACTTTGATTTCTTCCTGATGCCCTGCCATTTTCTGCAGGACAATTATGCTGCCAGGGCCAAAAAGGAACAAAAAGTTTTGTAGTGCGACCCTTGATGTTGCCGTTGGCATTTCGCTGCTTCAAATCCCCCGCTGCCCAAACCCCATTAAACTGCCATTAGTCGCTCAAGCACCTGGCAGAAACCACCTCTTTTTCAATCTCTTTTTCTTCTCCTGACCTCGGTTATGTGTTCATATTCTCTGATAGTGAAGTCCTTATTTTTATGTTTATAAAAGTACAATAGTTTACCATGAAACAGACGGATTAATGCCTCGTGGCTGTATGTCTGGCCTTACTTTCCCCCCCGCCCCTCAAAGGGATTTTCAGACTTTGACATTCAGTGAGACCCCGTCCTCGACTCATTTTATGCTCTGCAGAGCCTCTAATAGAAGTTAGTCAGCCTTCACAGTTCTGCGTTCGTTGTGCCCTTTGCCTCCTGCTCATCTTCTCTTTCTGTTTCTTCATTCCGCTATAGGAGGCAGAGACCACGGGTCAGGCTGCCGGAGGTTCCGAGGGTGGGGAGGGGGTGACAGACGTTATCCAGCAGCTTTTGGAGCTGTCAGAACAAGTCAGTGGGGAGACGGCTCAGCCTCAGCCTCCAGAGCCAGCTATCACCATGGAAACCGCCATCAACCAGGATATCCTGCAGGCAAGTTAAATACGTGAATTAAAGCAGTTGAGTAAAGACAGACACTGTTGGTGCACTGCTGTTGATTTAAGACAATCTCACTAATGTCACAGAAATCACTTTAGGCTTACAAGAAGAATAAAAGAATCTCTTTTGTTGAAAGTTGCTTTCTGTTTTTCTGAATTAATAAAACTAATCAACCGACGAGAAGGTCATGGATCCACTAGTTTCATATTTAACTGTTTTTTTTAGGTCATCACTAAAGTCAAACTATTTCTTTAGCCAACAATGAAACTTCTGCAGGTGTTTGATGTATTCTTTGTGAACAAACAGCTCCAACAGTCTCAGGTTGGAAAAGTTTCCACTCCCTTCATAGACGTTCAATTGAAATTAGATTATGGCTTATAGAAGGACACTCCCCAATAGTTCTTTCCTCCTAGTCCCCAAAAGCCTTTAAAAAGAAAAGCAATTTTATTTAAGATGGCTTCTGTGAGCCTTTGCTTTAATCACAATGACAACAAAGGTGCAATTTTTGGATGGTTTGTGGAAAACTTCTCATTCTTCTCACTTTCCAGTAAAACTAAAAATAAAATCTGTACAGAGCACACATGGCGTGCACAAAATGTTAAAATCTTACAAATTAATATGGGATGGCTGTAGGACCTACTGCTTGGCAGCCATTTTATGGGAAAATGTGAAATTTGATCTACTTACTACATTTTGAAGTGCTGTCTGAATCTACAATTCCAAATTTGACTGCCCTAGAAATTTCCCAGAAGTCTTTGTGAAAAACTATTGTGCATTGATGCTCACTACATTGGCAAATACAGACCACAATTCATTGCTATTGAGCAATTTTTGGGGATTTTTTTTTAAATATATTTTTTTAAATAAACCATTGCATTTTCATCATCTGAACACCGTGAATATACATAAATACATAAATCGACGTAAAATGCTCGTATTGATTCGATTTTCAGTTCGTTAAATCGGTGACGTCATACTTGAAGTTTAAACAAAAAACCGGACTAACAAAAAAGTAGTGAGCATGGTGTCAAAATTGCTTTTAAACTCTAGTGCACTAGATAATCCCACACTAAATATTTTTTGTTCTTAGGGATTAGGGTGTGAATTCAGACATAGCCTTGGTGATTTACACATTTTCCTCCTAGGGATTTTGATCTATCACCCTATAACTCTGAGCATCATTTGGGAGCAACTTGAGAAAAAATGTTGGTTTGATAGTTTTTAGATTTTGAATAGCAACATGTCCTTGAAAGCTTTCAGCTCTTGTTCTTGGAGGCAGATCATGGAGAGGATGAGGATTGTCCTTCATCTGCGTAGCTGTCAGCTGCTTAAGTGGTGGAAGTTGCAGGGCTGTTGTACATCCTCCCAAAGTGGTCTTCATGCTTTTGTTTTGCACTTTCTGTGTAGTTTAACTCTTATTGCACCCTGTCAGAGGGGCACTCCAACAGCAGTAAGAACACTTGGGATGTGGGGTGTGTGAACGCTGCCTTTACCATCTGCTTAATCTAAAATCCCCAATGTCTTGAGCTGTCTTTAGTTTATAGATATATTTTCAAACATTCTTTGTCATCTTGATCTCTACTTTTCTTGGAAAAGCCACGTTCTCCCTTAAATTTTTTGTGGGCTAAAATGATCTAATTTGGTTATTAGTCAGCCTTCTGCTTAGTTTTCTTTACTTGATGCACAAACTAATAATTTTCAACATGCGTGGCACAAAGAGATCTACAGAAAAACACTCAAGAAAAGAAGATTCTCGTGGTCATGCTTTTTTATTGACCAGTTTCCTTGAAAATGTAAGATTCAGGTTTTCATATGTTCCATCAATCTACATTTACTTGTTTTATTTTGTGTCATTTCGAAGCGTTGATGATAGTTGTTTTGTGCAGCAAGCTCTGGAGAACAGCGGCCTCAGCGTGGTCCCTCCTCAGAGCGACGCCACGTCCAGAGAGCCGCAGAACCAGAGCTCAGAAAGCTCCGCCGCGGAAGTCAAGAAGGTCCAAGGCCCAGACAAACCAGTCAGGGAGAAGAAGAGGAGCATCTTCAAAAAGCCCATTCAAATGCCAGGTATACGGGGAGGTGTGCTTCACATTTTTATTTGTCAATTCACTTTTTTACATTGTATTTTTAAATGCCAGTTCAAACTGAAGCTGTCTCTAAGCTCCACACAAATAGAAGAATAAATTATTAAAGATCAACATCCAAAGAGATACTCTGACCGTAAAATGCTTTAGTGCAAAAGTGACGCGACACCCGCACAACTACCATAAAATATGGTCTAGCGGAGGCGACGTATTCTTTGTGCATGCAGGGTGAGCGCTACAACCGATAGAGTTCTGCATACAGATCGGATATTGACAGAGCCCTCAAGGGGTATGGTTAGGTACTGTTAATGGGTCCAAATACAATGGAAACGCTGAAAAGACCGGACCGGACCGTACCAGTCTGTGGAAACGAGGCTGAAGTGTCACAATGACAAATACCGTATTTTTCGGACTATAAGTCGCACCGGAGTATAAGTCGCAGGGGCCAAAAAATGCATAATGAAGAAGAAAAAACCATACATAAGTCGCACCGGAGTATAAGTCGCATTTATTTCAAGTAATTTATTTTACAAACTGGTTGAAAAAAACGATATTTCATCATCCTGGAAGGTAAGTTATAACATTCATAAGCGAATAGAAAACAGGCTGAATATGTGTCAACACATTTTCACATATCAGCATCATGAAAAAAACGAAAAGGTGTAGCATTTATATAACATAACAGTTTTATTTAACTATAGCCTCAAGAACTCATCAACTTTGTATCTTTACTGTAATTAATTGCAAGCAATCTCACCCCATATCACTAAATCCCTTAAATTCTTTGTCCTCTGTGTCACGTCTGAATAACTAAAGTAAATAAAGTAAATAAAGTAATTGCATAGATCACCATAAGAGGGCACTCTAGACTTACGGTCCATATCTCATCTCATTAAAAATTCGTATATAAGTCGCACTGGAGTATAAGTCGCAGGGACATTCAATCCATGAAAAAAACCGCGACTTATAGTCCGGAAAATACGGTAGTTTCTTGCAAAAAGACAATCTGAAACTCTCCCTGGTTAAATCGGGTCTTAAAGTCCCACTCTGATCATCTTTTGATCTATTTTCAAGTCACTCCGAGTGGTCTTATCTATAATTAGAAAGGTTTTAGCCAAAATCAGAAAACCTGTGTTTTTTTGCAGGACTTAGTTTCTGCAGAATTTCCCCTCAGAGTTGAGGGTGGAGCAGAGGGAGCTTGTGACCCGCCCAGTGTCTTTTCAAAAAAATTGCTTTTTTTTAATTTAATTTTTTGTTTGTTCCTGATTCACAACAATTATGTTATTTGATTAATGAGAAAAATACCACAAGAACGTGTTCAAAACACACTTTTCATGGGAGTGGGTCTGTAATCCCATTAACTTACAGATGTAGAAAGAAAAAAAAGGCAAAGAAACAACAAGCAAATAATTTCCTCTCTGCAAATAAGCAGTTCGGTTTACCTCCTAACTCCTTACAACCCACTGGAACCATGATGGGTGTGTGGGGGTGCAGGGAAGGCACATTGCCCAAAGTCAATAATAAGTCAATCAGAAAAGCATTAAAGGCTTTAACTAAAAGAAAAGTTTCAAGTCTAGCCTTAAAGAAAGGGATTGTATCTGCTTCCTGATTCCAGAAATGAGGATCCTGGGAGTTGAAGGCTCTGCCAAACCCCCATTATTGTGCTGGAAATTCAAGGAATGACTAGTTATCCTGCAGTTTGACAACAAAGTGTTTGGAAAATATCTCTGTGAGACGAGATGGAAAAAACTGAAAACTGTCCTTTTTTCCTTCCCAGGCTCCATCAGGGAGGAAGATGGCGTCCGCTGGCATGGCTGCCCGTACTGCTCCAAGGAATTCAAAAAGCCCAGCGACCTGGTGCGCCACATCCGCATCCACACCCACGAGAAGCCTTTCAAGTGCAAGCAGTGCTTTCGAGCCTTCGCCGTGAAGAGCACGCTCACGGCACACATGAAAACACACACGGGCATCAAGGCCTTCGAGTGCCAGTGCTGTCTGAAGTGCTTCTCCACATCTGGCAGCATGAAAGTGCACATGCGGCTGCACACTGGTGAGAAGCAGCAGCTTTTCTTTTTACACCTGTGCTAAAAGTATCAACATTTTTTTATATGTAATTGCCTCTCTCTTATGCTCATCCTGATGCACTCTGCAGAAGTGTTTGAGCTGCGGGTGTTATGTTGCTGGTGTTTAGAGATCCACCATATGGTGTGTGACGGGCACCGGCGCTTCTGGATGTATGGAAATGCAGCGCTTGTGGATTTGCATATCTGCGTTTGCCGGCGATGCATTTCATTTCCCCCTTGAGGGATTCAGTCATGCACTTGAACACAAAAAAAATGTCCCCACGGCTACAACAAACAATAATGGCAAAGTAATGTACACATCATTCTCATTCAGTGGTGATACCGAACGGTAATGCACCATGTGTTTAAAATCATTTCGCATATGCTTCAGCATAAAAGTCAGGCACTAGTTCTTTGCAAATGCTGGTAATAAAAGCTGATTAAAAGCAGATTGCTCCAGTTTGATTATGATGTGCATCTGTGCTTTAGTGTTTGTCTCTACTTACGGTCTAATGGCACTCTCTATTACAGGACTCTTCCTTTTTCTTTGATTTAGTGTTGGCTTTTAACGAATCTCAGCTGCAGTTTGTTCTGCTTTTACAAGTATCTTGTCTTTTGATGCTTCAATTTTCAGTCTCATCTATTGCCAGTAGAAAGGCTCTGCAATTAATATAACTATTAGGAGTGTAACAATTTAGTCTAACCATATTATCACCCATCTGATTCATAGGCGATATTGGATTATTTTCTATTAAATTCACTGACCTAAAATTTATCCAAGACATCTTTAGCCAAAAATTCATCTATTGTGACTCCGAGATAAATACCTGGTTCTGAACAGTAAAGGGGGATTTTTCTAGATTCCTTGTATTTCTTGAAGTGTCAATTAAATATGTGTACAAACAAACTAGTAAACAAGAATTCATAGCAAATCCATTCGCGTTTTAGTTTCATTGAACATTCTACCACACTGTATGTTTACATGTATTTGCAGAACTCAAAGTGTTGCCACACATTGGACTGTAGTGATTGATCGATCAGTTTTTGGTGCATCACGTTTGTGTTGTCCACTGTGATGATACTTAGTCGTTTTTACCTTATAGTAAGTTAAACCTACAATTTCTCAATCCATATGGTATTTTCCAATATTGATATAATCGATTTATTTAATCTTGAAATTATTTTCTAATGGTTTAGGTCGATTTGATTAACAACTTCCCTCAGACAGGTAGATTGAGTTGGATTGTAGGAATAGAAGTCAACTCATTGATTAAGTTGATAAATAGTTACACCCCTAATAAATACCAATGAATCCTTGTTGGTTAATTTTTTTTAAATAAATGTACAAAAGTTTGTGGATAAAGCCTTTGGTTGTAATTTGTTACTTGTGTATTTAGTTTACATTATTTCCTTGCCATACCATGGTTCTCTTTTTGTGCTTTTTTTTTTCTCATTGCAATTTTGTATGTTTTTTTTTTCAAAGCCCCTTAAGGGACAATTAGTACTGGTTTCTGGTACGCATGAGAAACTTAGTCAGTGCGCACTAAAAACCGGTTTTTAGTGCGCACCTATTGACATATAGGGAGATCGACAAAACAAGGCTGTGATGTCACCGATAGAAAATGCCTCACCTCAGGTTCCAACAAAGTGAAGTCAATTCAATCGCCATTTTTTTGCAGTACAGATATCGCCTGATATAGCCATTTTGGGACCAGACGACATTAGCAAGCAGTAATTGATCAGAGAATCTGTCAATCAAACGCTTTGAACATTCACACGTGCTTTTATTGAGACATCTAATTGGCCAGTTAATAACTTTAATAACTTGCGATAAAGCAAACATCTTATTCTTACGTGCCCTATGGTTATACCTGGTTGGGGTATAACCCTATAATTAGTGTGTTGGTTAAAAAAGACAAACAAAAAGAAAGTTGGAACCTTGTCCAAAAATAAAATAAGTCAGGGAGAATGCTGACCCAGCCATCTGACCATTGGAGTCAGCAGCTCCCTGCTAATGGCTGCCTAGCCAAAACTACCTAATGAAAACAAATAAACAAACCCGCAAATCAAGACTACCAAGGTCCAACCCCAAACTAAAATAACAAAACCCAGCAGTCTAAGATTGCTCAGGACAAAAAGGGTAAAAAAGACCAAAACAAATCACTAAAACGCAGCCCTGTGCTCCCTGCCTGGCTTGGTGACCTCCTCTGTCTTAAGTAGACACCAGGTAGCAATTAGGGGACATTGGCCACACCTGTTAGGTGAGCCGAAGGCACAGGTGGAAAACGGTGCAGCAGGACGTAACACCTCCTCACAAAAATTTGTGAACATGGGGAGTTTACAAGTCCTGCAAAAAAAAAAAAAAAGCAAAAGCACAAACATGTTTATCAAGAGGAGCAAGAGATGCACACACAAAATGAGTGAATGAGGCAGGGGCAGCAAACTACTAAAAAACCCTCAAACTGGTGTCCAAAATAAAAGCTCAAAGTGTTAGTACGAGGAACAAAGGACAGCTCCCCTTGGTCATAATTTAAAATGCAAAGAAGCCCTCAGTGCAAATCAGGTAAAACACAAGGGTAATACAGGCTGCTTCGAAACAGACCAAAAAAGTACTGGGCAAACAAAAATGCAACTACCCATACTGGGCTAAATCCAATAAGATCAAACTATCTGTTAGTACAAAGTACTGAAGCAAAATGCTTCTCAAACAAAGTACTGTCACAGCCCGAAGGCTTAAACAAAGTGAGGAATAAAAAGACAAACACATGCCCCAAAACGAGTACTGACACCATCCACCTATCCTCGGAACCTATCCCAGACAAAGGCAGGTAACATATCCAAGACGAGGGATGAACATATCCCGAACGAGTACCTCAAAGTTAGGTTTAGCAAGAACATGGCAAAAAGAGGTACCAGAGCAAGAATGGTTATTCTGACAAACAGAATGACTGAGTAATAGCTGTTTATTTTTCACAGGAGTCTATGGGATTTGGGCTTTCTGGGACCAGTGGATACTTCCCATTTGGAATGGGAGGGGACGATCAGTCCAGTTCTCTCTATGTACTTTCTATGTGCGCACCAGAAACCAGTACTTTTTTTTGTTCCCTAAGGGGTTTCATACCTTTTTTTTTTTTACAGTGCAGTTTTCTGCATCCTGATTGGCTGTTGACCTTGTCAGTCAATCTCTGTGATATACCTCCTGTCCAGAATCCGTTCAGTTTACCACATTTACATAAATCTTTAATCGTGATCAGATCTTTATTTTCATTCTATCAAACTGGACTTATTTTTCAATGAAGATTTGAACATTGAGAATTTAAACAAGACAGAATAAAGTGAAAATGTTCATGTTTGTTTGAGAAAAGTAAATATAAACGGACAACCCTAAGCCATAAACCTACTTGGTGGATTTCACCTATTGCAGGTCATTTTTAGAACATAACTCTCATGATAAACGCAGGAACACTATTTGTTTTGCAAAAGAAACTCCGATCATTCATTCTTCAAAGGTGTTGTTTGTTTTTCTCCACTCTCGTCTCAGGCGTGCGTCCCTTCTCCTGCCCTCACTGTGACAAGATCTTCCGCACGTCGGGCCACAGGAAAACGCACATCGCTTCTCACTTTAAAAGCTCCCAGCAGAAGAAGCAAAAATTTCCCCGGAAATCCAACAAAGCCAAAGTGTCCAAAAGCAACCTACCTCTGCCTGAGATCCCGCTACAGGAACCCATTCTCATTACAGACTACGGTGGGAGCTGCTCGCCAACGTGTTCATGATGTAAAGTTTCGCTTGCGTGACTGTGCGTCTCATGTCTCCGTGAATAGGTCTCGTCACATCCCAGAACTCTCGGCTGGCTTTCCAGCAGTACCTGGAGGTGGTGGGCAGTGACAGGCCCTACAAGTGCCAGTTCTGCAGTAAAGCCTATAAAAAATCGAGCCATCTGAAACAGCACGTCAGGTAACAAAGGAAAAGAAAACCAAATGTTGCTCTGTGTTGGAAAAGAACCCGTCAGCAGAAGAGAGGTGTAGGAGTGGGAGGTGGAGACTTGTTTTGTTCCCAGGCTCAACTTTTTACCTTAAGGGTGCTTCACTGCTTTTTATATCTAACACCCAGTTAATTATGATGCTATCGGGAGACTTGAATTTGTTACTAAAAGAGTCCAGAGGAGGAGCAGTGAAGCAGAGAAATGAAGACATTAAGCTGTGAGTCAGAGTGGAGAGAAAAACTGTATTATCTGGTGTTTGGTCCAATTCAACTCTGGATACGTTTATCCATATGTTTTGATATACTTATACTGTCTTTACAGGCATTTGTAGAAGAGAAACTGTGTGCGGTGTTGTATGGGCCACAGGTGCTACCCACCCCCGCCTTTTGAGCAGCTGCTACACACGCCGTTTTTGTCCCCCTCTTTCGTCGGAGCTGCTTGTGAATATTTGCTAAAAAAATACTTCTTTTCAAAATGGCGTCTTTTTTTAGGTTTTATGTCCATAGTAACCATTTTAGTTTTTGGTTGCTTGAGGGTGACGAACAGATATATGTAAATTTTAAAAGAATCTGCAAAAGTACATTTTTGGATTTCCTTGGCAAAGAAGGTTTTTGCTAACTACGGCCTTATTCCTAAAGTGTTTATATCGTATGTCATATGGTTTCGTTTAGCTTGAGTCAGGGATTCATGTATTACATTGAAGCGATAAATGTGCGAGCAACAGGGGAAACCTTTGCTAGATTGCCGCAAGAATCGGATAAAAATCTACAACTTCTAAGACCCAGATTTTTTCCTCAAGTAGCATCCCACGATGCATTTCAGTTAAGATTTGATAAATTGAAACCCCAAGGAGGAGTTAGAATTTGTTAAAAATACAAAAATATATATATATTTTTAATTTTTGTGAAGTTTAAACTTAATCTGATGATTTATGTATGCAAATTTGTGAAGGTCGCTCAAAGAAAAGTTTTCCCATTTTGTTGGAAAATGTACAGTAAAAAATCGCCAAATTTCACATTTCTTTTTTTGTCACAAAATGGCCACCAACCTTTAGGTCCTGTGGCCATCCCATAATAGTTTTGAAGTTTCCATTGGATATCCCTGACATGAGTAAATTTTGAAAACTATAACAGATTTTGACCCCATTCATTTTTTGACTGTTGCTCAAAGGCGCAGTCAAAAAGAAGAATTGCGATAATAACATATGGTTCTTGTCCAGGACTGCTGCAGGCCAGAATAAAGTTTGAGCTGAAATAATGTAGAAATGTTTTTGTCAGGTGTTCAGTGCTTCCCTTCATATTGGACAGCTTTAGATTTATTGCTCTTGTCTCAGTGGAGTCCTATTTGCTCTGACTGACAGTTTTCTTGTGATAAACCTGACATATCAGAGCTTGAACAAAACATATTCATTAATAAATATTTTGGCAGCTGTAAGCACAACGTTCACAACTCCTACTGTGAAGTGTTTGTTTTGTACTCAGAGGTTCATGTAAAAAGTATTTTTATGCAGGTTTCAGTGATCCTGCTCCGTGTCTGTTGTTCCAGGTCACATACAGGTGAACGACCGTACAAGTGTGTGCAGTGCAGTCGCGGTTTCGCCTCCTCAGGAGTCCTCAAAGCTCACATCAGGACACACTCGGGCTTGAAGGCTTACAAGTGTTTAATGTGCGACACGACGTTCACCACCAGCGGCAGCCTGCGCCGCCACATGACCACCCACAGCGACCTCCGACCTTACATGTGCCCCTACTGCCAGAAGACGTTCAAGTCATCACCCAATTGCAGGAAGCACATGAAGACGCACAGGTTCGGGTCCTGACACAGCAGCTCATGGCTGCAGCTCCATGCAGAGACTTTGATGTTGTGTTCGAAGTGCATCAGTAAAAGTCGCTTTTCTGTGACCCGCTAAATTAGGTATGAACTGGCCCAACAGCTGCAGCCCCAGTCAGGCGAGGACCCCTTAGGAGCGGGCGCTGTGGCCCATGACATACCAGTGGAAATGGAGCCAGAGTCTCTCCAGCAACCTGCTGCTACCACAGCAGAGCAGCAAGGCATGCTGGGACTCACCCAGACAGAGGTTGTGAATGGAGGCCAGCAAGTGTCACTGGAGGCTCCGCTGACTGACCAAACACTAGTGCAAGGAGAAGGTGAGGACTATAAGTAAAATGTTGTTTATTTTGGAAAGAAAAACTAACCGTTATAATGGGACCCTCCTTAAACTCTTCTGTTGTGGTCTTATGGAAAAGCCTGTTCTGTTGCTTTAATAATACGTCCACTTACAGCAGACATGAAGCCTGAGCACTTCATGAACAGTAGGAGCAGGACATGGTAACCTACGTTTACACCAGCCATGTGACATACGTTCAAGACTTTTAGCATATGGTGTTCCCTCTGGATGAGCAGAGTAGGGATTCTTCTTATTTTTCTTTTTTCTGTCCTCCATCTACAGTTTAAAGCGTCTTGGTGCGGAACGTCAAAATGGTGCAAATCTCATGAATCTTGCTCCAAACTTGCTCTTTCTCAGCTCTTTTCTGATTTATGATTAAGGGACGCTATGCATTCATTACTACCAAGTCCGAGTCCCTAATTGGTCAAAGTTTTACCTAGTTTAACTTTCAATGCTCGTTCATGGCTGTGCGTTTTTATATGTAGAGCCTAAAAAAGTTTGTAGGAACTTGCGTAGCTAAGTCAAAACGTGAGAGTTTTTAATCACAGAAGCCCATAACATGCATTAACAGAAATCCCCCCTTATTCGCAAGGTTTGGATACATCCGCGAAAACTCCTGAGTCTGGGAACACGGGAGTGGAGGTGCACCTCAACACCTCCTTTGGACGCAACAGTTTCATATAAATGTCTTGAGTTGTCAGTTTTTGTTACAAACCAGTAGAGTTGCGCAAGTGAAAAAATTCAGTGAATATGTTCAAACCACAAATAATAACACCTGAATATGCAAGAGAAAACTGTACATAAACTTTTCATTTTTGGTCACTTGAACGCGTGTTGCCAAGGGTGGTGTAAACGTAGCTTTCAGTCAAATCCAAATCCTTCCCCTACAGCTTCTCACAACCCCTACATTCAGCCATCCAAGTGAGGATAAACTGAAAGAATTGTCTCTTCAAATTCGGACATTCCTTACCCTCAGTGACGTCATTAATAGTCAGCAGACATCTACATTAGTGCGTAGCTACCAGCGCT
>NC_050527.1:30617953-30624736 GCF_002922805.2 Oryzias melastigma
GGCAGGGTTGAGGCTCTTGAGGACCAGGGTTGGCCACCCCTGCCCTACAGCTTCTCACAACCCCTACATTCAGCCATCCAAGTGAAGATAAACTGAAAGAATTGTCTCTTCAAATTCGGACATTCCTTACCCTCAGTGACGTCATCAATAGTCAGCAGACATCTACATTAGTGCGTAGCTACCAGCGCTTGGAGAATACATAACAATGTCAGTTTTATCATTTATTTATAAACTCCCAACTTAGGTTTAATCTGAATTCTTCCCTTCTCCCTACCCCTGCATTTAGCCCTCCAAACTGAGAGTTATGGAAAAATAGTGTCTCAGAATTTGGATGTTACTTCCACTCGATGTCACCAATAATGGCTGTTAAGCTACGTTAGCACGAAGCTTCCAGCGCTAAGAAAATACATAAACTCATTGGTTTTATATTTTTAATTAAGTAATGCTAAAAAAAAGTTTACATTTAAATGCGACGGAGGGCTTTGTATCTCTCCACTTAGAGGGTGGGATCTTAAAAAAAAATTCTGACACCACTTGCACTACAAATGCCCCTACAAATGGAGGGGTAGGGTACATTTAAATTTAAACTTCCGTACTTCACAGCACACCCACGTGAAGAAATGCATTTTAATCCAGCGGGGGGATACACAGCTCTAGGTCCTAACCATTTTCCAAAAAATAAATAAATAAATACATTAGGACACCAATAAAGCTCCAAGTGGCTCCAGAAATGGAGGGGTAGGGAGAAGCCGTAGGGATAGGGGTAGAATTTGGATTTGCCCTTAGAATCAAGACCTCTATCATCATGGGTGTTTACTCAAAGCACCTCGACAGATCTCAGAAATCTCAAAATAACTTCTTCATGCTGTTTCATGAGTGTCTTAATCCACTGAGTTTATGCACTCAACCACTGGACTCAGTTACTGACAGTGACGCACACATCAAAGCAGGAATTTCAAAAGTCATTGCGAGTTAGGAATTTACAAAAATATTTCTTTTTCTTTATCTTTTCATTAGTATTTTTCAGAATGAAAATATAAATTAATTTAAGATGTTCCTGTTACAGAAAGCATGACCCTGTCCAATAACATTTTTAAAAATTACTGTTTTACCGAGTTGAAAAGAATGGAACAAAATTCAGAGTAAACTAAATGAAATTCCGAAGAATACAAGTCTTTTCTCCTTAAAAGTGTGTCCACTTAAATCTGCTGTTGTGAACCAAACATTTGAAAGTCTAGTCTGGTCAAGGATATTCATTCACTGTTAAAGCAATAGTCATTTTCTTTGAAACACTTGGAAAGATTAATTTATAACTTAATTTTTTCCAACATTTTAGGTATTTAAACTTCAAGGACCCAGTTAGTAATATTATTTTTTATCTCATTTAGTTTAGTGAAAAATGTTTAAGACATTTCTTCCATATAATCATCAGTTTAAAGCACAGGTAATTAAAATGCATTGTTATTTAAAGTTGTGCAAATCATTTTTGTGCGATTAATTCTGAACTGTAATTAATTAATCTATTTTAATCGCAAATATTTTTAACTTACTGTAAAAAAAAACCTGATTAGAGGTGTTTTCTTTAAATTTGTAACATTTTATTGCAGTGAAAGATCAACACACATCGAAATAAAATGGCTGTATGAAGTTTTATTTATTATAAGAGACTTCCAATTTAATTTTACACTACTTAGGGGGATTTTTTTTCTGTCTCAAGCAATTAAGAAAACATAAAATAACAGCAGGTCCAGAGCGCTCTAATGTATTAAATCAAAAAAGAGTTGGAACACTTTTCAGAGCAATCAAAAAATATTGACCACAACTTTTTTTATCAATATCATAATACAATTAAACTATTTAGACTTTGTTTCTTTGAAGCAAACTTTAGCTTCATTATCTGGACAAAAACATGTGGGAAGAGGTTAACTTTACCTCTGAAATGTTTGTCCAGAGGTAAAGGTTTGTTACATTTCAGTTGACTATCACTTTTCTCAGAGAGGAAATGGCGAGAGTAGAGCACTAAAATGTCTACTTGATTAATCACAATAAATTGACACCACTACAAATTGCATTGCAAGAGTGCATTAAACTAATGATAGAACTAATATAACTTGATAAAACCAATGTAGCTTGGAATGTATCTATTTTGTTGTATTTTGCCATCCTATTTAAAGGACACATCATCAGTAGGAAACCTTGGATTCATGGAGCGTTTTCGGTCATTACAAATAAACGCTCTCATATAAGGGCGGCCCAGACACGGTGGATCATTCTTTGGGGTCTTTCCTGTAATTTGAGATAAATTAAGCTCTATGTGCCTACGTCATGCCGCCTATATAAGTTATTTTAACTCCGTTTGCTTTAAATATCTCTAGATCCTCCTCAGTTATGGGTTTAGGAGCTGAAAGAACACAGATTTTTACATTAAGAGATTGTCCACAGTCTGATTTAGGTTAGGGTTTGGTTTATTACATGACATAAAAGTTCTTTAGCTTCCTTGTATGTGTAAAAATAACATGTTTTTGACACTAAAGTTCAGTAAACCAATCTAAGTATAGGGAAATACATTGAGGTGGACTCACAGGACAATTAATTCATGGTTTGTTATGCTGATGAATTTGCAGAACTTAATTTTTTGCTTACCTTTTTCACATAAATGAATCAAGCAAGCCTCCCCAGCTGCAGCACAGTGTGTTTCCTTATTGAAAATAATTTATTCCGAGTGACACGCAGGTCTGAGCTTAAAGGTTGCTGTTTCCTGTAGGGAAGAAAATTGAAAAAGTAATATGCACATAATGGAAAGAGGAGAGTGCTGCTGGAGATCAGGCCGACTGGGAGGCCAAACGCTTCCTCCAGATCTCCTTTATACTTTGTTAGGAGTTTGTAAACTTCTCCAGGCTCCTGTCACAAAAAAACTAAATTCAGCTAAGAAAATAACTTCCTATTTGACACTTTTAAATCAATCTCTTAAAAATAAATAAATAAATAGATGTATAAATCAATTTAATAAAAAATAAAGAAATAATCTCTGAATATTCCAAGCTTTTGCTGTATCTTATATGTTGAAATAGCTTCATCGTCGCCATTTCAGTGCCCAAACTCAGTTCAAACACCCTTCATCTCTGCATGCGTTTTTGGATTTTAATGGTTTGTTGTATATCCAAAGTGTTTCCATCTGGAGGATTTAGTAAATCTGAATCCTCTCATGCTAATCAACTGCAAATAATCCACAGCTAGAAGTTTTTAAGACATTTTCTACCATTTATGCGGCTGAAACGTCTTCTGATTTGTCCAATTAAATGTGTTTCTTTTTCTCGGACAGACTCGTTTGTGACCACACAACATTCTCTGCCTCAGAATATCGGCCAGTTTGAGGCTCCAGCTCTCCCTCACCCTCCATTCGACCAGCAAACTCTAACACAAGGTACAGCAAACAATCCTGCCTTAATCTATTGGTCGTTTTTTACATTCATTAATAAAAGTCAGTATATGATGTATGAAGTTACATTTGTTGCAAATAAATGTAAAAAATGTTTTAGTAATAAGAAATTTGTGTATCTATAAAAATGTTTTGTATCAATAGAAACAGATTGTGTTACTTGTCGAAAAAAAATGTTTCTCTTGTACTAATGTTTTTTTGTTTTTTTACCGGTAATTAGAAATTTTTGGGTCTGTAAAATTGTTTCATAACTGCGGAAAAAATGTCTATCCGTAAAAATGGTTTGTCCGTGTGTACATGAGTATTCACATTGGTCTACAATCTCCATAAATCAACCAGCAGCCTTTCACTGTCACCCAAACCAGCCAATCAGATGCATGATATTCATGCTAGGAAAAAACAAATAAATAAAAAAGCAAACTAATAAATAAAGGGGAACAATGTTTTGTCATTCGATACGAAAGAGTAAAGACAAAATAGTGAAATAGATTTTTCTGAAACTAAAAATGATCAGCACTTGTTTTAAGTGCAACATTGAAATGAAATGTATCACTTACCATACTTTGGTCCGGCTACCGTCAGACGTTTTGCCTCGTCTCTTTTGTGTAAAATCATTGACTGTATGGAAGAACTGGACTGAGTAATTGTGACATCACCCATAGAACAAAACTTACGTCCGGTTCCAACCAAATGAAGTCAATTCAGTTGCCACTTTTCCATGATATGTCTGTCGCCATGTTGGAACCAGATGTCCTGAGTAAGCCGTGACTGGTCCGTGTCTATGGAGTCCACTCTCTCCAATCAGGAGTGAGCTTGTTGGAAAGCCACACCCCTTCCACTTAAAGCGGGCTCAGGACAATCTGTCGGTCAAACACTTCAAATGTTCAAAGCGAGGCCACATACTTTTATAACTTAAATAACTTGTGCCACAGCAAAAAATATCGTGAACTAAATTAGGATTAACACGAACATGTTAAAAAGATGTATCAGAGCAAGAATGGTTATTCTGACAAACGTAATGACTGAATAATAGCTGTTTATTTCTAAGTAGAAGTCTATGGGATTTTAGGTTCTTGGGACTAGCGGGTACTTCCTGTTTGGGACATCAGGGGGAGGAGTCACTCAGTCCAGTTCTCTTAAACAGTCAATGTGTAGAATGAAGAAAATTAAACGTTTTTTTTTCTTGACATGGATATCATGCATCTAATTGGCAGCACATATATTGGGTGACAGTGAAAGGCTGCTGATTGGTCGATTTATTAAGAAGTAAAAGAATTATACTTGTAACTTGGGTTTTAAATTAATGTGCATGCTCGCTTGTCCACGTTTTGTCCACAGAGAGACATTTTTTCCTGCAGTTGTGTAGGTTTTACAGAGCCAAACATTTCCTATTGCAGGTACAAAACTTTTACTGACAACTTTTTTTCCAGTTTTTTTCCACAAGAACTTTATGTTTTTCTACACTCATTAATTATTTTTACAGATGTACAACTCTTTCATTGCAAGGACAAAACCTGTTTACATACAGACAATACTTTGGCAACAGGTACAATTTCAAATTGGTGTAGTTTTAAAGAAAGAGAACCAATACTAAAATAAGACAAACATATGTTTTCTGTTCTTTTCAAAAAAGTTCCTGCTTGTTATTTCTGTGCAGTCAGTATTTAAACTCACTCTAAAACATCTGAGCAGCTGATCAGTGTTCTTCATTCTATCTAGAGAGGCAGAACGTTTATATCTGACCACAACGGATTTAGATGTAATTGTCTCACGGATGAAGCCATATGGTGTTAATTGTCATCCAATTAAAAAAGAAAAAAAACACAAGTCGAATTTATCTGAGCTTAAAAATAGCAAAAAGCATTAATTCTCTTCAAAGTGCTCAGGCTGAAGCTCATATGTGAAAACCTGCTAAATTTGATCAGGAACCCCATTTGGTAACATGGTTGATCCTTGAATATGAAAGCGTTCATTTGTGTGCAGGATGAGCAACCTTTCAGAAGGAGGAGAGCCCCTCGGAGATGCTCTCCCAGCGCTGTTGGGAAATATTCAAAAGAAAATCCACTCTAATTTAAAGTGTTGAATAGTTGAAAAACTGAACTGGTGTGTGGATTTGCCACGCTCAAAATGTTACAAAACAAAAAATGGTTTTGCAATTGTTTGATAAGAAAGACAGAACTTTCCTTCCCTTAACATTAACAAACATGAAGCTTTTTCTTTGATAACTTAATTAAAAGTTCCTCTGATTTCCTTATTAATGTTTTCTCTTCCTCTAAGAGTGGATGAAAGCTGCCCTTCATCTTTATTTATTGATTTATTTTTTACTTTAACTGGTTATGAAAACGCCAGTAATTAAAAAAAAATTATTTAAGGCTTTTATTTGAAGTTTTTTTTTTTTTGCTTATATTTTTTAACTGATTTAAATCTGTTTGGTTTAAAGTCACATATAGTTTAATTCCTCCTCATTTTTAAAAGTTTTTTACTTTTTGAGAGTAAAAACTCAATAAAAATCTTATGAACTTTCTACAGGCTTTAGCATTCCTGAGTCCAGCTACAGTCAGGCTCAGTTCTCCACAGTCCAGCAGCTTCAGGACTCCAGCACTCTGGAGTCTCAGGCCCTGTCCTCCAGCTATCACCCTCCAAACCTGCTTCACGTCTCCAGCGCCGAGGCGGTGAGTTCTGCATCCGACATCCTTTCTGAATTTGTTTATTTACTTGTTTATCCACAATAATCGACTGATTCTAAGTTGTTGTTTTTTTGGGGGGGAAGATTATTTTACTTTAATAGTTCTGAGCATTTTGACTTTGTGTTTATAAAAGCAGTGATCTCCAACTTTTTTTCAAGCTAGTTCATGTCAGATAATATTTTCACAGACTGGGTTGTAGGAGGTGAAAGTTGCCATTCGATTTCCTTTTTATTTTTAGCTTCCAGCTCCAGTTTCCCTTAACTTTTGAGTAAAAATTATCTTCATGTTCTGTAAAATATCTGCAGCTGCTTTAAACTTTATTTATAAACTAAATATCATGTAGGAACCATAAAAATGTGATATAGATTTTTCCTTTAAGCCTTAACTGTTTAAGTAGAAGCCTAAGAATCTGACAGCAGCTTCAGCCTTGTCCGACTTTTAAAGTGCAATGTTTAGAGAAAAGGTAATTAAAGTGGTGTTTTATTATTGCAATAAAAAATTGAATTCACAGTTTGAGCAACTTTATCAGCAGCATCCTCGTCAGTGTAAATAATGTGGTGTGCCACATGGTTCTGTCCTTGGTCCAACACTTTTTGACCAGTTTTTAAGCACTTTTATAGTTATGCTGATGACACCCAGTTATATGTGGCTGTCTGC
>NC_050527.1:30624821-30629557 GCF_002922805.2 Oryzias melastigma
GTGAAGACCTTGAACCTCTGCAGGGTTTGGTCCCACAGTGAGTTCCAGTTCTGCTTTGATGCAGACAGAGGAGCTTTGAAGTCCTCCATCCATCCATCCATCCATCTTCTTGACCGTTTTGTCCCTTTCGGGGTCACGGGGGTGCCGGAGCCTATCCCGGCTACTGATGGGCGAAGGCGGGGTACACCCTGGACAGGTCGCCAGTCCGTCGCAGGGCCTCAATCACACACACATTCACTCTCACATTCACACCTAGGGGCAATTTAGAGTCACCAATTAACCTATGAAGCATGTTTTTGGACGGTGGGAGGAAGCCGGAGTCCCCGGTGAAAACCCACGCATGCACGGGGAGAACATGCAAACTCCACACAGAAAGGTCCCAGCCGGGATTCGAACCGGGGCCTTCTCGCTGTGAGGCAAGAGCGCTAACCACTGCGCCACAGTGCAGCCCGTGTTGGGGTTTTATATGTTTTTATTTATTTTTTATGAGTACTATTTTAACTACTATTTTCGTTATCTGATTATTATTTATTTTATCATGTAAAGCACTTTGAAATTCTTTTTAGGAGGAAACGGGCTTTATCAATAAAGTTGAAATTGAACATTAGAGAGCTAGTCGCTGAATATTCCGCATTATTATTATGATGTACGGGAGCAACTGTCACAACAAATCCATATTTAACGTAAAGTCTCCTGGATTTTGTCTATTAAATGCAGATTTCTTTTGTTTTAAAGTCAAAAACTCTTCTTCTGTTTCCTCACTGGCTCTTTTTTACTAATAGAAATATTTCAAATATGGTTGTTTTTGGTTAACTTTGCTAGCTTGAGGGGTTTCAATTTGGTGCTTGGCGCCATCGCTTTAAGAAAGTTGTATTTTCAACATGTGACCGAATGACTTGACATTTGTCATGAATGATTTGGATGTAGTTACTACTGAACCACTGGATTCTCCACCACTTCTGAATTTAACAACTGAATTAAAACAATAAACTGTGTTCATGTGTACTACAACATGTTCAGGATTGTTTGCTCGTTTCTGAGATGAATTATTTCATTTGTCAGCTGTAAATAAAACATCAGAAGGGTTGTTAACAAATCACTAGAAGTGGAAGAAGCTTCATTTAACCTTTTCTTTCTTTTGTAAATGTCTGTAAAAGGGAAGAGTATGTCTTTTATTTGTTCTTTGTGTTTCTTATTCTTTTTGTTTAGTCTATTTTACATCATTGATAGCAGTTGAAGGATTTTATTTTAATGAAATTCTTTCATGTATTTTTATCAGATTTTATTTTTATACGTTGTTTAATTACTGCCTTTTTAATTACTTGCTCTTCAATCATTTTTTAGATTTTAATTATTTGCGATTACCATTAAAATTGTGTTTGCTGCTTTCCTAAGACGTCTGTTATTGTGGGTCTGAGGAATGCAGAGATGGGAGTGAAGTGGGGGAAGGGAACTTTAGGATAAATGTTATTGGTCAGAAGTTGCTTCTGGTGTCCGATTATCCAATGACCTGTAAGAGTAAAACAGGGAACGCCCCCTGCATGCCGGAAGGCCAGATGCAAAGGGGGGTTGACTCAGACCATGTGCTCGGTCTGCAGAGAAACTGGTCTCCATCTCCAAATAAAATTGGTTAATCTAACCTCTTGGATTATGCTTCTCCTTTGGGAAACAAGAACTCAGGGATTGGGAAGCAGATCTCAACACAATAACATTGACTTCATTTGGATTTGTCTTTATTATTCCAGACAAATGGACTCCTGCAGCCAAACAGTCAGGATGAGCTTCAGCTGACAGAAACTCCAGACTTCCAGGAAGACAGTGAGGAAAACAGCAAGCGAGCCTACAGGTCTGCAGCAGAGTTTCTTCTTCTCCAGGTTTCTGTTGAAGCAGAAAATCCTGGCTTCTTCACACCGTGTCTTGAATTACAAGCTGTATAAAAGCACACCAATTGGTATTCAGTGATTTTTCTCCTGGCTCAAGGTCTGCCTTTACTCACTCTACACATCTGACTCTCACTGCGGCGCCTTAGCCTTTTGTTTTTCTGCTCATCATTTCAGATTTCACTTAAATCAGATTCAATCTACAAGAGTTTTTCTGCTCCTCGGTTTGAAACAATCTCAGGAAAAAGCCTGGTTTACGTTGGATTAGTGTGATCTTCAGACAGAAGAGTTTAAAGTTCAGCTTTCTGAACTCCACATTTAGCTCTTGGAAAGCGGGATGATAAGTTCAGGTAAAGCTGCAGAACAAGAGCTATCATTGTCTTTGTCAGCCTTTTTTGTCAAGCAGATTTGGGTTTTACAATGAGCGTTCAACTTTGCAGGGAAGTGACAGAAATCCAAGAGGATCCCGATTTAAAATGGTAGCAAAGCTGCCAGTCCACAACATTATCCGCTCTTCATTTTTATGTCCAAATTCTTTTAGAAAGACGTTAAAATTTTAGTCCCACGAAAAAAAAACATATAATTAAACGCACTATGACAAAAATGTAGCTAAATAATAGGAAAAGAACTCAAATATTAAGGAGAAAATCACTAGAATGTCGTAAAATGATCTGTCCCTTCAGAAATTAGTTTTTACTTAACTAGAAATATAATGAGATATCAAAATCTAGAAATAAAGAGCTCTAAGCAAAGCAGTCAAAGAAGGAAAAATAAACTAAAAAAGGTAACTACTAAATCGAATGTCTTAGAACTGAGTCGTATTCAGTCCAATAATACACTATTTCAACCAAGGTTAGACATTATTGTAAATATGCTAACGTGGCTAACATGTAGCGGTGTTGGACTGTATTTGTGTTTAACGTGATACAAACAAGGTCGGAACAGTCACAGTAATGGTTATTTTCATGGTATCAGTTTTTTTACATGTTACAAACGAGATTATAAATATTGTGAATAC
The DNA here is from genome assembly GCF_002922805.2 of Oryzias melastigma. Classification (NCBI taxonomy): domain Eukaryota; kingdom Metazoa; phylum Chordata; class Actinopteri; order Beloniformes; family Adrianichthyidae; genus Oryzias; species Oryzias melastigma. The sequence goes on from NC_050527.1 coordinate 30,627,720, forward strand.
ACTAATCCAGCTAACGCATCTACCGTGGCTAACGTGAAGCATGTTACAAGTTCTAGAGTTACTGTGAACACAGTTAATGAAGTCTAAGTGACTGATACACTTATCTCTGACTCTTTTATCTTCCTTAAATGGTGTATAGTTCTGTCTAGTTTGTTGCGCCTTTCTATGTGACATAAATTAAAAAATAGACCATTCATTGATGGTGTGATTTACAATCAGGTGCACCCTGAAAATACCGTATGTTTTTGCTAGTTATAAGCATATAGCTTGTACATTTATGGCCCGCAGCAGCAGTCACTGACTGCAACGACCATATTGTTGTTTGAGTTTTAAATTACAGTGACAAAAACTAGTTTAATTTTTGAACAAAATGTGAACAAAGTAAGAATATGATCTTAGTACAAGTTGGCCTAACTTAAAAAGTTCTCACAAAATCTAAGGGTGTATTCAGACTGGAAAGGTTTGTTGGTCCAGACTGAGTCTGCTTAATTTCGGCCAAATCAAATCCTGTATTTGGACCACCTTTCAACCAGACATTTCTGTTTTGTTATGGTGGAGGCATGCTGCAAGACCGTCACTGAGTCAACAACCAAGAAGGTACATCGATGAGTGTTTATGACAGGGGTCTGCAACCTTCAAAACTTAGAGCCATTCAGGTCGATTTCTCACTGACCGAAGCCCAACTGGAGCCACAACGTCTCACCCTTTAGAAATACAAGGCACTGATTTATATTTGTTATAGTTACTATTATTCTAAATATGAGCTAACTTTTTTTTGCATATTTAAAACATAGACATAAGGGAAAACTCGACTTTTTCCAAAATATTAAACAGCTGAAAACTTTTAACAGAGATTCACAAGACTTCCTTTCAAAATAAAAGACACTGTCACACCCTCCCAATGCAGCGAATGTAGTAGAATAGTGCAATTTTAACCGTTTATTTTACCGTTTGTGGTGCATCTCCGCTAGAAATTTGTAAATATTACAAAGTAAAATGAAATCAGAGTTAATTAAAAGAGCCATACTGTATTTTTAATCTACAAAGCATACCTAAAATCCTTGAATTTGTTCAAAAATAAAAAATCTGCTTTATAATCTGGTGCACCTTAATTCTGGTAGTGTTTACTGACCTCCAATTTATACACAGCGCTCTAAAAGCTGTCAAAAATGTAATTTCATTTGACTTGTAATACATCCTGTTCTTCAACTCTTTATGAATGAGTTAAGTAAAGTTTAAGGTTTTTTTGATTTTTTTTTTACCTTTTTACTTACCTTTTACTTTATTATTACTTTTCAAAATAAAAATCCTGTATTTGTCTTTAACCAGGGAGCTACATTGAAGGGGTACAAGAGCCACACGTGGCCCCGGAGCCCCAGGTTTCAGACCCCTGGTTTTTGACAAGTAGATTGGTGATAAAATGGTATAAGAAGGAATGTGTGTCATGCTTAAGTTATACTTTGTTGGGATCCTGTAATTCCCGGCTACGGTGGCTGTTGTGGTCCAATTGTTCGAGGCTGAGTGCATAGCCTATTAAGACTGAGAAAACTCAGATCGAACCGGAGTTCAGTCAGATTGGAAACAAACAGAGACCAGCTGGAAATTTGGGTCAAAGAGTGTTTCCTTGACCCAGACCAGGGTCTCTTTGGGTGCATTTAAGCTAAAAGTTTTACCAGATAATCGGCTGAAACAAACTGGTTCACTTATGCTAGCCAAATGTGTCCAGTCTGAAGAGACCCTAAAAGTAACACTTATTTGAACATAAATCTATTTTTACTTTCAAAGTAATGGCAATAAATGTCAGTTGACCTTGTCTACAATTATTGAACTTTAAAATA
>NC_050527.1:30629634-30717738 GCF_002922805.2 Oryzias melastigma
GCTCGGCGGGATTGCCCGGCGGGCGGTTTCTCTCCGTGGCTCCATGGCGTTTTTTTTTTAGTTTTAAATCAAGTCTTTCTGTTATCAAGATGATGGAGCAAAAGGATTTTGACTCATTTTAATTACAAGTTTCTTATTTCTAGACCCTAGCTCTTAATGAGACAAAAAATCACAACTATGCTGATTTTGAGAAAATCTTTCAATGGTGATGAACAAAGAGAATGTAAACCAAATTAAAACATGGAAAAACATCATGAATGTCTACAAAACAAATGTTTTTTCAAGTATTAAATAGTTAGCAGTGAACCCCCAAATGGAGATATTGAGCCTAATGCTTTGTTGAAGTTTATTTACAACTGCAATAATCACAGTAACACTGAAGTCTATGCTATCTATTCTAAAAGGAAATTAGAAGAGCTAGCTACTACCTACCTAACAACAAAACAAACATGACACGTAGGAGCCACTTCAGTTTGTGCTGAGTGGTTCTGAAGAACCTCTTTTCTTAAGCACTTCAGTATCTAATGCTCATCATTCAGTGGACTTCCCTCCTTTTCACAGTCAAATTGGAGCTGTTCATTTGAATGACTTCCACTGATATGCAGAGAGTTTGCTTTAGAAATCCATCTCACTCCTCATCTTCTCCTTTATGTTGATTCAGGTGCAGCTGGTGCAGTAAAGGTTTCAAAAAGTCGAGTCACCTGAAGCAGCACATCCGGTCTCACACTGGAGAGAAACCGTTCAGGTGTCCTCTGTGCGGAAGAGCTTTTGTGTCAGCCGGAGTCCTCAAGTCCCATCTAAACACTCATACGGGTGAGTAGCTGAAGAAAGACTTCTACATTTTTATTTTAACTCTATTATGCCCTTTGGTGTTTTTAATCAATAAAAGTAAAGCTATATTCCTTTGTATTTTATATTTTTCTGATTTAACAAACTATTTTTAACCCTTTAGCACCTGAGCTTCAATGTTTATGTTCTTTGATTTACTGTAATTTTTTAATTGTCAGAACGATCTACTAGAATTACGTTGACCGTGTTAACAGCTGGTGACGCCTCAGGTTTTAAAGGAGTAATGCATTTTTGATGACCAATTTTCTTTATATTTTCAACTCAATCGTAGAAAAAATCTGTTTTTAATAAACCCGTCCAGTCTCCACTTCTGACTTTTTAATTAAAAATCTTTGTTGTGGGGATTAGCCAAAATTCACTTTGTCCATCTGCAGATAAACTTGAACTAACTCAGAAATATTCATGTGCTGGAAGGAAGGTTGGATGCTTAATGGCGTCCTGGAGGATGCCTCTGATTAAACCTTTGTGTGTCATCTGTCAGGAGTGAAGCCTTTTCGCTGTGATGTTTGCGATGCCTCGTTCACCACCAACGGAAGCCTGAGCCGTCACATGATCATCCACATGAAGTCTTTCAAATGCTCCATGTGCGACGAGAGCTTCAGGACCAGCATGCTGTGCAAAAGACACATGAAGAAGGAGCATGCGGTCGATGAGCAAAGTAAGGAGGCCTTTCAACTTTTTACCTTCATAGTCATTCAAATGAGTTTCAATTTAATATCCTTTAATATCACCACAACATTTAAATAGCGCACACACTCCTTGACTTTCCATAAATCTTCTGTAGTTTACACAATCAACAGGAATCAGACACTTTTAGGAAAGGAAAGTTATGGAAAAATATTAGGGCTGCATAAAATAAGGAAGACTTGCAATGTGCAATCTTAGTGATCAGTATTAGACTTGATTAGATTAGAAATTGATTATTTCAAGCAATCAAGAAAAGAAAAAAATTTATGTGCAATAAAATACATCATCGGAAGTTTACATCCATAAAGACATGTCAAAAACAGGATAACTAGACATTAAGAGATTGCCTGAAACGAAGTGGGAGGAAGCAAACATATATTTCCCTTACATGTATTATCCGGTACATAACTTAAGATTAGATATTTTTATCTTTACAACATAGATTCAGGATATTAATAATCCTCAAGTAACAATGAATCACTTGACTATGTAAGTAGATTTAACACTACACCACTCAGACTTTGTCATTGCAGATCTGTTATCAAAATTTAGACAAAATGTGCTGATTATTTTTCAATAGAAAAACAATCATTAATATTAATCAAGTATCAAACATGAACAAAAATCTATGTATATATATATATATATATATATATCTATAGTATATGTGTGTGTGTAGGTTATTTTTCTTTGGAAAATTGTCCTGCTGAAAGCCCATTGCGATGATGATATGACTTGTGATGCATGAACAAATAGCAAAACAAAATGCTTTATTTGATATGTTGAGTTATTCCAACTGCCATGAGATTGTATCAGCATGTGGGTAAAAATGTAATGTAACCATTTATTGGATCTTAAACCATCTTTTGTGATGTTCGTATCGCATATGCTTATATTGCAATTACGATAAATTTGCAATTTATTGTGCGAGCCTAAACAAATAGTGTCTTCAAACTCGGATGTTACTAACACTCGACGACGTCATAACATCAGTTTTTATAACTTCAAAAAGTTATGATAAAAGAAAAAGCCATTACTTACATTAAAATGTCAACGTCTGAGCGACAGGGAACTCCCACATGAAGAAATGTGTATCCTCCTCCGCGGCACAGCGGTGGAGGGAGCCTGAAGTGACTATCTATTTTCCTTAAAAAATCAATTTTGGACCCCACTCCCCCTATAAATACCCCTAAAATTGGATGGGTAAGGGAAATCTGCCTATAGATTATTTTGCAGTTGAAAAGCTCTCTGCATAAGATATTTTTTTTTCTTGTGAGACAAAATATATTTGTTTTGACTTTCTTAAGATACAGTTTTTGTTGTGTGTATGTTAAAAGATTAGCCCAAAAGAAGCAGGATTACAGGTAGTATCATGGGTTGGACCTCAGAGATATTGGGCGTTATTGAAGCGTCACCAATAGAAATATAACACTTTGTTTAATCTATTTATGTTGTTCTGCTCTGTAAAAACTGTGAAGGCCAAGATGGCAGCATGGTATGGAGATTTGAATGTTTTTATAAGAACGTTTTGAGGTAACGGAACGTGTTCATCTCAGTTACAGGTCTGGACTCTCAGGACGGGGAAGAAGAGGACAATGATGAGGACGGTGAGCTGAAAGCATCAAAGAGGCGGGGCTTGGAAATCATCACCTTCACAGAGGAACAGACAGCAGAGCTGGCCAAAGATCCCGGTGAGGAGGCCTCAGTGTCGGAGCGGATCCTCGCCCAATCAGCAGCGGAGAGGGACCGGATCAGCGAAATCAAGGACAAAGCTGTGGAGCTGGAGACTGAGCCCAAGTTTGCCAACTGCTGCAATTACTGCCCCAAGAGCTTCAAGAAGCCCAGTGACCTGGTGAGGTAAATACAGGTGACCTCTGTTTACCCATGAAGCTGTGGTGCCACTTCTGCTGTGGGTCGTTGGCGGTTGACCTTTGACCTGCTGAAAGATGACTGAAATACACTCATGTGTTAGTGGAACTGTTTAGTCACAGAGAAGGACTTCTCCAAAAAGGAGACCTCAATCACAGGAAGTGTGGCAGAAAGTAAATATTGCTTATTGAATCCTGCGTTCTATCCGGAATAATTTCTATTAGTGCTGACGTTTCTGTCGGTGAGTAAAGAAACATTAAAGAGCCGAGCTTAAAAAGGAGAGATGGACATTTTAGTGCTTGTGAAGCTGCTCTTAAATCTTAAACTCATGTTCTTCAAATAAAGAAAATATAAATATTTACAGGTACAAGAAAGATATTTATAAAGATAAACATGGACTGTAGAATGTTAGATTAGGACTAGTTTAAAAAAACAAACAGTTCAATAACTAACCAGTAGTTGATGCCTTGTTCCACAAACATCTGTCAGCTTTCAGGTAAAGTAGTCCAAGTTACAAGTTAGATAAACATGCTTAAAATCCTCAGTTTTTCTTAGTTCCTTCCTATTATTGCCGTCTGCATTAGGGGTAAGTATTTATGTTTTCTTTCTTTATCTGTGAAGTTGTGCTTAAACTAAGACATGGTCATACCATTGACATGCAATATTTGAATCCTCATTCAGTCCTTAAAGAGTAATCAAAGCCTAAATCAGGGATAGGCCATTCCAGGCCTCGAGGGTCGCTGTGTCTGCACGATGGGGTTTTACAAATGCTGTCTGTTGCCACATTTTTTGACAATTTAAAATAAATTTGTTTAATTCCAGAAATGATAGTCTAAAACCGTTTGTGTGCTGCCCCCTACAGGTTGAAATGGGGTATTACAGTTGAATTATCCAATTGGTTAACTGGTGCAAGTCCCATGTCATTTCAGAAGTTGCAAGTCATAGTGCTCTGCAGCTCCAGCATAAAAGCCCCGCCCATCTTTGATTCTGTAACAGTCGGTTGTTATCGTGTTAGCTTTAGCATAGTTCGTAGGTGTATTTCCTTTGGTCGTCAAGAATATACTGGGTTGCACAACTTTTCAGTGGACATAGAAGATAGGCAACAGTGGTTTAGTGGAATTGGCGTTGAATCCAGCAAACTCCATCCTGGTGAAGAATGAACGTTTCACTCGGGATTGTTCGCTTAATACGATAGCCGTTATTAGCTATGATGCTAGCATCATTTTAGCACTTAGACACGGGTCACCTTCAGTTTGGACGATGAGCTCCTGCTTCAGGAGAAGGTGGAGGAGAAAAATCCTCAACCTCCACAGAAAGTTCTGTGGAGAAACTGGCATCACTTTTCTTTGTACTACTCTCCATATTGAAACGCAGAGTGACTACATTATCTCAAGCTAACCTCACTGTCACTGTCAATCACAGATCCAAACCACACCTTCCCTGCTCAGCCTGCCCCTTTTGTTTAACTGTCCTGTTGTGTGACCCTTTAAGGACACACTTTGATAAAAGTTGTGTTTTTTGGTGTTTGGAATATGTTCTTGTGGAATTATTTTGACAATTAAGAAATTAAAGCCTCAAATTACATTTTTTTAGCTGTATTTCTTTGGTAAATTTGTAGTGAATTAGGAGCAGATGGAAAAATATGAAAAACATTGTAGTGCTAAGGTAGAAAATGCGCTCGGTGAGCTACAAACTTCCTGCTCTGATCTATTCTGATGCATTCATGTGCATGTCATATCCAGTCAAAATAGCAGTGACTATTGTGATTATTTCATTCTACGTTATTTACAGTGTCTAGGTCAAATGAGCTGTTGAACTTCAGCTATTATGTTCACCAGAGAATCTGTTGTTCAAGTCATAATTCCAAGTATTTGATTTTTTAAATTAAGTGTTTCTGGAAGTATTTTGCTAAACTGAATATGCTTCTAAAAAGTGAATCCGTGCAGATCAAAGGGACTCTATGTCAGTAAATTACTTTATGTGATTCGCAGGAGCAGCAAGGCTCGCTAATTACACTCATACTTCAAAAATGATTGAATGCACAAGGTCTCCTTCCTCCGTTTCCACTCTGACTTTCTGCAGGGGGTTTTAAGAGAGTGAAAATATTTTGGAGCAAAAAAATAAAATTCTTGTTTTTGGGGAAAATATTTGTCTTTCAAATTCTATTCGAACTTGGTTGATATTTTGAAACGTGAAAGATGCCAAACATTTCTTTTTTTAAGGCTTCACTTTACGACTCAGATGGGAGATTTTATTTTCTGGGTCAGGGATGCTTGTTAGCAAAACAGCTACAAGTTTCATTTTTCATGCTGACCTTTCTTAGGGTTTTGATCTGTTTCTGTCTTTTATACTTTTATTTTTCAAGTTTGAACATTTGGTTTCACCGTAGGCACATCAGGATCCACACGGGCGAACGACCTTACAAGTGCGATGAGTGTGGGAAGACCTTCACAGTGAAGTCAACCCTGGACTGTCATGTCAAAACGCACACAGGTTGGTATTAGTGACAGTTGATTAGGGCTGCCACTATACTGTGAATACTTATCCTGCTCCTTTCTGTACATTTTTCGGCATGTAAAAACTCATTTAAATTTTCAGCAATTTCAGCAATGTTGGTTTCAAAATGTCCAGCTTGTTCAGGACATTACTGCTTGTATTTTGGCATTCATAAACTTTATACAGTGGTTTTATTGAGCAAAATATGCCCCATAGGAAATGAACTTGGAGTTTAGTCAATATTTTAGCAACATGTTAAAGTTTTTTGGCTAATTTGGAGTTTAGCTCATGTTTTAGCAACAGGCTAACGTTTTTCACTAATTTAGTTTATTGCGGAATTTTAGGCTATTTTGGAGTTTGGCTAATATTTAAGCAACAAGTTAGCTAATTTGGCCTCTACTGAAGTTTTTTGTGCTAATTAGGAGTTTAGCTCATATTTTATCAAAAGGGCTAACGTTTTTGGCTAATTTCTTCTCTCCTCAGGTTTCATAGGCTAATTTAGAGGTTAGCTTCTATTTTAGCAACAGGCCAACGTTTTTCACTAATTTAGTTTACTGCGGAATTTTAGGCTATTTTGGAGTTTAGCTAGTATTTAAGCAACAAGCTAGCTTTTTGGGGGCTAATTTGAGATCTACCAAGGTTTTTTTGGGCTAATTTGGAGTTTACCTCATATTTAAGCAACACACTAAATATATTTGCAAAATTGGCATGTGTTAGGGATTTTTAAACAATTCTCTACAAAATTTTAAGAAATTTATGGTAAACTTCAGCGCTTTTTCATAGTTCTTTAGCAAATATATCATTTTGCAAATAACTTTTGCATTTTTAGCAAATCCCTTCAACAAATAAACTTAATTGCCTCACCATTTTCAGCAAAAAGCTTCGGCAACTTCAGTGACTTTATTCTAGTTTAATAAACTATCATCTTCATTGTCTTTAATTTTAGTTAGTTTAAAGCTAATGATGGTTTAGATGTGTACGTTACATCTACTTTGAACATGACCTGATTAGTCGACTGTTAAAATAATCGTTTGTGGCAGCCCTTCTGTTGATTATTCTGCTGCACTCTAATTGCTGAAAATTTCCTGCAACAGATATTACTTTTTTTTAGTAACTATCCAACAGATTTTTATTACATTTATATTCTACTGAGAAATAGGATTTCTGAAATTTGAACACGACTTTTGACTTTTGACTTGCCATTCAACGTGCTACTTATCTCTGCAGGGCAGAAACTGTTCAGCTGCCACATGTGCAACACCTCCTTCTCCACAAAGGGCAGTCTGAAGGTTCACATGCGCCTCCACACCGGCTCCAAGCCCTTCAAATGCCCCTTCTGTGAACTCCGATTCAGGACTTCGGGGCACCGTAAAACCCATATCCAGTGTCACTTCCGAGCAAGCATCGACAGCCGCAAGTCCAAACGCTCCTCCTCGTCTGCTGGTCAGGCCAGGCAGAACCAGGACCAAGGCGCTGGCCAGGCTGGTACCTCCAGCCATGACCAGCAGCCAGCGGTTTCAGAAGCTCTTCAGCCCGTTGGTTTGCTACAAACTCCCAACGCCGACCCCAACATTTACCTCCCAGCCAATCAGGTCCTGACGGGGCAGTACGATCAGAACTTACTACAGCAAGGCCTCGTCGGTCAGGCGATCCTGCCTGCTTCCATGTCAGGTACATTTTCTCCCCAATCCAGAACATTTTTGCTAAAAGGAAAAGGCAGAACCTTATTTCTAAAATATAGTATTTACAAGCACTTTGAAAAGAAGAAAATATTTCAAAAAAACAAGCTCAGAAATGCTTTTGTGCAGCTGAGTAGCTCTCTCGCCGTACCGTCGGCAAGCGATCAATGCATTTACGTTTTTTTTGGGTGAAGGCTTACAGTGCAGCATCGCCACTGTTGCTCAGAGCGACATGATTCATGTGAGAGTGTGATAAGGCCAACGCCAGGAAGATTAAAGAGCCTTATCTTCATGAGCCACCTCCTCTGTGCATCATTTCCTCCAATCATGGCTCCCATTTTGATCTTTTCCTTAAGAAAGCTGCTTTTTTTGTTGTACTTAAAATAAATCAAAGTGCCTCCAAACATTCCTCATGATGCCTGGATCTGCTGTGGATTTATTTTTGAGGGGATGTGGGGCTCAAATGACTTTAAAGTTTGACTGAATACAGAGCTTTTCAAGTTTTTCCAGGCTTTTTATCAGAGGAGAAGACACAAAGCCTTGCTATTTAATTGAAATTTAAAGGGGAAAGACGTGTTTTTGTAATTTAGCCTTTAATACTGAACTCATGTTTTAAGCAAATAAAATTAAAGCAGCAAACAGCGTTGTATGGGCTGCAGAGGCTAAGTGCCCCCGCCGTCGCATCTTGTGACCCGCCCTCACTGTTTGAGCAGCTGCTATACACCCCTCTCTATCTCCTTCTGCCACCTCCATTAAAGCTGCATGAGACAAATTCATTAGAACAAACACATTTTTCAAAAAGGCGACTTTTTTGTGGTTTTATCTCTATAGCAACCCTTTTGTTTTTTGATTGTCTGAATGTGACAAACAGGTCTATGTTGTTTTTAAAAGAATCAGTAAAAGTAAACTTTTGGATTTCCTTGGCAACCAAGGTTTTTTTTATCAACCACAGCCACATTCCTAATATATTGATATTGTATGTTATATTGTTTCGTTAATCTTGAACCAGGGATTTATTTACTACATTTTCACAATATTCTGGTGAAAAATGTGCAAGCAACAGGAAACTGCCACTTTTGCTAACTTGCTATGCTAATGCTGTACAAAATTGACAAACTTTAAAACCACATTTTTTTCCCAAGTAGCGTCCTAATGAAGTTTGATAGATGAAAATCCTTGGGAGTAATTTCAATTTGAAAAAAGGCACTAAAAGGTTTTTTGTTGTTGTAAAATTCAAGATGGCAGCCTCTTCCCAAAGTCAAAGGTCAATAAAACCTTCGGACTGTCTGTGGCTCAAGATTCCTTCCATACTCACTATATCCACAATATAGTGCGTTTACCATTTTGCAGTGCGTTCTGAATCTACAATTATAAAATGGAGTGCACTAGAAATTTCCTAGAAGTCTTTGTGAAAAACTAGCATGCATCGATGCTCACTACATTAGCGAGTAAAGACCACAGTGCATTGCAGCCAAACAATTTTTGCGATAAAAATGTGTTTAAATGTAATTTTATCATTTTCATTATCAAAACACAGTGAAGTCATAAATAGGCATTGTGAAATGTTTGTATTGATTACATTTTCACTTCATGAAATTGGTGACGTCATAACTGGTGTTTAGCCAAACAAAAGTAAAGTCGTAAGCATAGTTTCTGAGTTGCTTTCAAAATCCAGGGTGCTATATTGTCCTGCACTATATTGTTTTTTTAGTAGGTAAGGATTGGGGTGGAAATTTGAACATAGCCAGAAACATTTCATGAAGTTTTCTTTTTCATATTGTGGAAAAATGTGGAATTTGTGAACTTGTGGCCACCCCATAATCATTTCTAAATGTCCTTTAGATACCCTCAACATGTGTATTTTGGTTTCGTTAGCTGAGTTTTAAATATTCTTTTAGCCCCATAAGACATTCTGGGCCCTTTTTTTTGCTTGCTTAATGCCATCTTTATTTTTTGAGGGGTAGGGGTTGGGTGTTTACTATATCCAAAATTCATTTTCACCGAGTACTAGGTGTATGCAAATCTTGGTGAAGTTTTAAGTATGTGGCGAGGGCGGGGTTTCTGCTTAAAGAATTGCAAAAACAATCTTGCCCTTGTAGGCCTGGACTGCTACGGAACAGAATTGACCCCTTCTCAGGTCAATGTTTGGCTCAGATCTGCTTTGTGTAGACATGGGAAATCTAAATCTGTAATGTTTAAGCAGCACAATGCATAAAATGCATTTCCTGGTAGCTTTATTGTTTAAAACATGATAGATGCCCTGTAATTGAAAGTGACAGAGGGGACCTGCACGGCTGTCTGTGATTATAATATAGATTAGGCTTTTTAATCTGTCCAAACCAATTCGAGGTTTTGATTTTATCAACTTTTTAATAGAATTTCCTTCCACCCTTGGTCACTTAAAAAAAAAAAAAAAACTCTAAGAATGAATGCGTCTTTGTCTGTATTCTTGTTAGTGCTCGACAGCTTCTGTTCCAGCTGGCTGACATAGATCTTTGTGTGTTTGCGTGTGGCGCAGCTGCAGGAGATCTGACCGTGTCTCTCCCAGATGGACTCACAACTCTGGACGGCATCCAGCTGCAGCTGACTCAGGCCAACCTGGTGTGTCCCAGTGTCCAGATCTCTGGCATCGATCCCACCAACATCAACAACATCACACTACAGGTGAAAACCATCGTGGAGCGGTCCGGAATTCATCAAACTGAGCTTAGATTAGTCAAACTGTGAGGTGCATGCTCTTCAGGGACAGAGGAAAGGTTTGCTGGTTGATTAACAGAAACTTAGATTACACCTTTCATCTAAAGATCTTACAGTTTTACCAAATAATGTAAAGAAAAGTACAACAACACAATGAATGTAGACATTTTTTCCTCATGTTTATCATCTTTTTATGTTGTTCATTGTGCACATGAACATCTGACCAATCACAAAGTAGCTCTTGCATTAACACTTTATCTGCCTGTTCAACCAAACGGAGGGAAACCTTTAGAAAACATGTTTTTAGAAATATTTATTATGTGTATTACTTCCTAAGTTATTGAGCCCCTACAGGGAAATTGGAGAAAAAAATTGAAGTAATTTATTTTTTATTTGTTTAGTTATTCAAAAAATGGAAATAATAAAAAATAAAGAATTCTGGTTAGTAACAGATGTGCACCAGACAGAAATTCTTGATCACCAGTTAATATCTGGTGTGTACCAGTTACTAACCAGAACTTTTTTTGGTAAAAGTTAAATCAGTTAAAAAAAAAAAAAATGTGCATCGCAACTGATGCACACCAGTTACTTTTTTTTTCTTTTGTTTCAATTTTTTTGAAGCCCCTAAATAGTTTTAAATATATATATATATTTACTTCAATTTTTTTCTTTTCTCTTTTTTTTCCTTCAAACTCTTGTTAGAGGTTAAACTCTTAGGATAATGACTTGGTCATGGAGGGCTGACCGATTGGGTTGATCATAGACTTATGCAGCCACCTCGGAATGTCATGAAAATAAAACACACCATTGTTGTGCATGTGATAAGTGTATAAAGAAGTATTGATACATTCAATACAAGTGTGCACACACTCGTGTCGTATGGGTGATGCTGTTGTACGGTGCTCTAGTCGTTAGTAGGGCACTGACTCCTTACTGACCACAAATGCTGCACACACCAGTGCACAGGTGATCCAAAAGTGTTCATTGGATGCCAACACAAACTACACTGTCTAATAAAAAAAAGAAAATAAAAAAAAGAAAGAAAGAAAAATATACCAGTATATGGCATCGCTGCATCTCGCACACTTCACCCTTACTTACCCTAACGAGTTGTTTAAGAGTTCACAATGACCTTTGCCCACAGCATATCCGTGCAAAGAAATTTTCATTTTCCTTTTTTTACTTATATATTTGGCATTTAAATCAAAATTGGTGGATAAATCTTCTTGAGATGTAACATCTTGTTTTCGAGAGGGTCCTCCTTTCCAGTACGTAAACAGATTCAACAAGAATGGGAGAGAAAACAAATCAGCAAAGAAAACTAATTGACAGTAAAGACACTCGCACACATTCATACACTGGCTCACAATATACACCTCTCCTCCTTAAAACAATTCACAACAAAAGCTTACACAACAAAGTGCAGTGGCTTCCATTTGGGAAAAGTGGTGTGGTGTACAACCTTAACATTTCACGTGGACCAGCTGTGGACTCGCCCATTTTTTAACCACTTGGAGTAGGGGTGTGTATTGGCAAAACATATCGCGATACATGTCTCATGATACGATATGTATCGTGATATATCCCAAGACTGTAACAGAAACACTTGGGTTTTTTTTTTTAAGAGTATGATGGCTTTACTCTTTCTTATCTAAGCTTGCAGCAAAGCACAGAAATCTGCATTTTTATATGATACCAGCACCAGTGTGGCACAGAGTTTTGGTTCAGGACCCATTCCAAGTAAAAAATAGGTAGTACATTTACAAAATGTAACATTTAAACCCTGTTTCATTCACATCTTGAGTAACTATTGAGTGAACTCTTCAATTTCCGTCAGTCCTTCCAAAGCTTGCTTTAGTTTCGAGTGGTAGAGAAATTCTAAAGAGTTTTTTTTTCAGTAAGGTAAGAGTTATCTGGAACAAATCGAAGAAGAGGTGAAATTGATAATACCAAAAGCTAAAAACCGTAGAAACTCAACAAGTATGTGTAGAAAACACTCAAGATCACAGCTTATAAATTGAGGGACGTCTGAAACAATATAAAGGAAAAATGTAACAAGTATGAGTCTAAACGTCTGCAAAACCCTGCAGGTGTCATTCCAATTCCATTTGTTCTGGCCTTTTTTATTACTGATCTATTGATTTAACACAACTTGATAAAGTATCGCTGCTGACTTGGACACTCAAAGCTGATGGTAACTGGATTTTATCTCTTACAAACCTGGAATAGATTTGTAGATTTGTATCACAATCTGAACACCATTTACTGCTAAAACTACTGTCAAGCATTTATCTGATAGAAAAAAATCCCCTGAATACAAACCGTTTTTCCTCCATTCATTTCATATGAAGTATCTTTTCATTTTCAGATCGATCACGCCCTCTTCCAGCAGACCTTACAGCAGGGTGGTCTCCTCTCTCAACCTCTGAGCGTCGACACTGGCCTGGTTTCCCACTCCGGCAGCCAGCTTATGTCTACCACTGATCCCTCGGTGCCCGCCAACGTGGTCATCCACCCTCTGACCAGCCTGGCCCTGCAGCCGTCCTCCATCACACCTGCACAGGTCTCGATGGCCGGACTGTCAGAACAGGACTCTGCAGGTATGAATAAATACTTAATTGTTGGATGCAATCTGTTTTTATGCAGGTGAATGGATATTTACGCCTCTCTGTGGGTTGTGCAGGCTCTCAGGACTTAAGCCATGTCATGAGCAGCTCTGGGTTAGTGGCAGGAGGCGGAAGCAGCGGTCAGGAGATTACTCTGACCATCAACAATTCCAGCCTGAGTCAGGCTCTCGCCCAGGTCCAGGCCCAGGCTTCGGCTGCCAGCTCCAGCAGCGCTGCAGGAAATCCTCAGGAGATAACTCTCACTATATCAGGTGCGATGCAGGCTCACCAAACCTTTTTTTTTTTTTATGCACAAGGGACAACACCCATAACGCAAACAAACAACAGAGATAAACTCAGCTGAGCAATGCTGCATTCATTATTATTCTACTGCACACAGAGTCTTTTTATTGAGATTCTTATCCTTCACACTGCAGCGCGGATAAAATCATATTTTATTAACCTTTTTTCTCTCTTTTGATCCTTTTTTAAAGCATGAAAATAAAAAATACATCATAAACATATTGAAAGTATGATTGTTACAGGGACCCTACAGCTCTAAATTGATAACAGATTCAAAACAGAAAAATTCTATTAATTATGAGTTCTCATATTTATCATCATCTTATAGGATTTCCTTTAGTACAAGCATTATAATAATGACATTAAAAGCATTTACTTTGTATTAAACATTTGAAAAGAGAATCAACTTCTTCTGAAAATACAATCAATAACAGACCTGGTTCCTCACATTTAAATTTAATGTCGTTAAAGAAAACAGGAGCTTTTCTCAGACTCCCCAGGCTCCAGCTGGTGTCTTAGCTGTCCAAACTCGTTAGAAAAAGAAAATCTTCTCTTATTGTTTCTTGTTTTAATGATTCACTCTGTCCTTGAACCCGTACTTGGGTAGTAGCTTGTTAGTCTCTGAATTTGCGAATTAAAGTGTTCTGAGTTTGTTTGCGGCGGTCTTTCAAAAAATTCAACTGAAATTAAAGCAGAGAGCGACGTTGTATGGCCATCAGGCGCTAGCCGCCCTCGCCGCCCCCTTTGACCCGCCCCCACTAGCTAAGCAGCTGCAACCTGGTCAGAAGTACGTGTGAGAATTTGATGAAAAAACGAACTAACTTTTTGCAGAATGACAGCTTTTCTGTTGGTTTTATCACCATAGCAACCATTTAGTGTTTGATCATTTGGGGGTAATGAATAAATTAAAGTAATTTTTAGAAGAATCGGTAAAAGTATATTTTTAGATTTCCTTAGCAACAGGGTTTATTGCTAACCAATTACAGATCTCTAATGTATTAATTTCGTATGCCATATCATTTTGTTAAGCTTAAGCCAGAGATTAATTTATTACATACAACATGAAAACGCCACTTTTGAAACCCTGCCAAACTTTATTTCCAACATTTATTCCCAAGTATCTTCCCAATGATGCTCGAGGAGTTTGGAGGTGATGACTTGAAATCCCTTGGAAGGGTTTCATCTTTTTGGCTGGTTATAAAGATCTTTTTTAAATTCAAGATGGCAGTCTCTTCCTGAGGTCAAAGGTCAATGAAACTTCAGTTGTGGTTGTAGACTTAACCTGGTGTGTTAAATTTTGTGAAGATTGCTCGAACAAAAGTTTTCTTTTTCTATATTGTCAGATAATGTGAAAATTATCAAGTTTCTTGGCCACAAAATGGCCGCCAAGTTGTAGTTCCTGTGGCCATCTCATAATAATTTCAAAACTGAGTTTTTTTGCTAACCAGGCTCAAATTCCTGGTATATTAATTTTTTATATAATTTAATTTTGTTCAGCTTGTGTCAGCGATTCATGTATTAAATGTTTACAATATTCCAGTAAAAATGTGTGCGCAACATGAAAACGCTACTTTTAAAACCCTTATTTAAATTATTTTTTCCAACTAACTTCTCAATGAATCTCGATTAATTAGGAGATAATAACTTAAAATCCTTAGGAGGAGTTTCATTTTTAGCTGGTCAAAAATGTGATTTTCCTTTTTTTTAATTCAAGATGGCAGCCCCTTTCTGAGGTCAAAGGTCAATGAAACTTCAGTTCTAGTTGTACTTTTGTGAGGTTGCTCAAACAAAAGTTTCTTTTTCCAAATTTTCTTGGCCACAAAATGGCCGTCAAGTGGTAGTTCCTGTGGCTATCCCATAATAATTTCAAAACATCCTTTTGATATTCCCAACACATGTCTCAGTGGGATTTGAACTCTTTTTTTTGAGCCCCATAAGAGATTTTGGCCCAAAATTCATTTTCACCAGGGACACGGTGCATGCAGTTTTAATGAGTTTTTGAGTATGTGGAGGAGGTGAAAATTTTAGCTTAAAGATTGCAGAAACAATCTGGTCCTTGCAGACCAGGACTGCTGCAGGACTTTAAGTAAGAGGAAAACTATCTGATTGATCCCCAAAACACAGATTTAGAACACAAAGCAGGTGTGGTAAACCTTTGATGATGATGCATTAATTAGAGGCTGAAACAATCGCGACTATGCCAAACAATTACCTCTGACGTGACTTTAAAAAACCGACGGCCTAATACATCCCAGTTTGTGTTGGAAAAGTTCTTCAGCAAATGTTCCTGTATTCTATGTAGGTCAAGACCTGCTCCCGCAGCATAATAATCCCAGCGCCACAGAGATGAACGGCAGCATTAGGCTGACATCACCGCTAACCAGCCAGCCCTCCAACGCCACCCTGACCATCACAAATGACCACCTTTTACCACAAAGCCCATCTAGTGCTGGAATAGCAGGTAAGGAAAATGAGTGTGAAGTAAGAGTGTTTGATGTTTTTCTGATTTTCTTACAGTTCTTGGAGCAATCTGAAAGCTTTCAACCGGGTTTTAGTGCTTTTGAAATATACAATGATTAATACCCTTGAAGGTTGATGTGTTTTTATGACACATGCTCACCACATGAATTCTTGAAGTATGCACAGAGCATGCCCCAGCATTTTCCTTTCATGGTTCAAAAAGGCTTTAGGCCGGCTGAAGTCAAAGATCTCGGGATTAAACCAAAGCAGTGTTGGAGAGGCTCAGACGCTGCCCTCTTTCATGAGACGGCTCAGGAAGGTGTGTCTGCTTATTATGGAACCATCAAAGGATCTGTGAGAGAAGGAAATAACTCTGGAATATTCTCTTTAAACATAAAATAGAAATCTTGGCATCTTATATTGTGTTTTGATCTTTAATCTCACCGATAAAAAAACCTGTCTTCACAATTAATTTTAGCGCAACTAATTTGCTGTTAGTTGGTGGTGGTTCAAATTAATTGTAGATAATTTTTTGATAATATCTGAAAAAGTTAATAGCTCATATTTTGTTTGGCAGAGGTATTTTGAGCATAGTTTTTTCCTCTTTTTTGTTTTTGATTTGTGTTTATGGTTCTTAATTCTCATAGAAACTATTTTTTTAAATCAAAGAAACTGGATTTTTCCACTTTTTTGTATTGATAATTAAAAATAATTGAAAGGTTCCACTGTTGTGTAAGATGTTTTGATCTTAGAAGAAGGTGATCAACTAATATTTGCAGAATTTGATTTAACAAAAAAAGGCTATTGGTTACACTTCAGATAAGGTGCTGCAAAACACTAAATATCATCTTGACAAATATAGTTAATACATTGTTAAGCTTCTAAGCAGTTTATTGTTTGAATGCTTCAAAGCGTTCAAACTATAGTGATTTTCCTTCTCTTTTCTGTACATTTTTCAGCAGGTAAAACCTCAATCCCACTTTCAGCGATTTCAGCAATCTTGGTATGAAAATGATCAGCTCGTTCAGGACATTACTGCTTGGATTTTTGGTATTAACAAACTTTATAGTTTTTGAAATATAGAGCAAAATATGACCCATAGGAAATTAATGAGGAAGTCTTCAAATGTAGTATTTTTAAGTAGGTAAGCAACAAGCCTTTAAATATATTCATGGACTGTTTTAATATTTTAGAAAAAACATGCATTGAGCTGTTATATTAGCATTATCCTATCTAATTTGGATAACTTGGCATCTACTGAGGTTTTTTAGGCTATTTTGGAGTTTAGCTAATATTTTAGCAACATGCTGACGTTTTTGGATAATTTATCATCCACTGGGGTTTTTTAGGCTAACTTAGAATTTATCTTCTATTTTAGCAACATTCTAACCCTTTTAGCTAATTTGTTATCTACTGAGGTTTTTTAAAGGATAATTAGAGTTTAGCTTCTATTTTAGCAACAGGCTAACACTTTTGACTAATTTAGTTTACTGAGGAATTTCAGGGTATTTTGGAATTCAGCTAGTTTTCAAACAACAAGCTAGCTTTTTTGTCTAAGGTTTTTGGGGCTTATTTGGAGTTTAGCTCATATTTAAGCAACATAGTAAATATTTTTGCAAAATTGGCATGTAGTAGGGATTTTAAAGCAATTTTACTACACATAGTTTTAATATTTTTTTTTATATTTCCAGTCTTTTAGCAAATTTAGTATTTTGCACACAGCTTTTATATTTTCAGCAAATCACTTCAGCAATTAAAGTAAATTATGTCACAATCTTAGCATAAAGCTTCAGCGAATTCTTTCAGCAAAAACCATTCACACAAGCATTAGCACAGATAATGCAAAATTTCTAGTTAATGGGGTCTTTGTAGACAATGGTCTCACTTTAGATGATAATAATTCTTGCTAAGTATGTTAATAAACCTTATTTGGTTTATTGTACCAATAAATGTTTTACAAGCATCCTATAATAAACCCATTAATAATGTGTGTTAATGTGTTAATAAAGCTTGTTAAGGAATCTCCTTAAAATCAACTGTAGCCACTCTGATTTCCATGAGCTATCTGCCCATTCGCCTACACAACGTAACATTAACAGAGTTTACTGTTATGCTCTTTTATTTAACTCCAGCTAGCGGTTAGCCAATAAGCTAGCATCATCATCCAGAACTTACCGGTCTTTTTGTAACTTCAAGAGTCGGATGAAGTTGGTTGTTGTTGAGTCTCTGTCTGTAATCCTTTTATCTGCATGTTCTGCAAACTGCAAACCGTATTTTGTTGACTACCTCATAACTTTAATATCGGAACATAACAGCATAACATCGGCAAACAGAAACTGGTGCTAAGTTTGATTGGCAGATCTTTTGACCCTCCCATTACAACATGATTGGTTGGATTGTTAGATCGAACAACGTGAATGTAATTTGATTGGATGTTGTGTTGAAGATACACACAGATGGAGACAGAGCTCACCGGTGCGGTTTATGTCAAAATGCTTTTTAATCTTTAGATTTGGGGGAAAATAGGAAGTCTTTCCGAGTCAGAGGGATAAAGACCAAGTCAAGCCATGTGTTATTGATGTTAAAGTGGATCGTCGCTTCAACCTCAGTCCTCAGTTACCCTATAGGCTGCTCTCAAACACTGATGTGTTTTTTTTCATGACTGAAACAGCTGAATGTCTTCCCAGTGAAGTATGTTTCTCTAGAGGATGTATTTTTAAATTGCTGTAAGTAAGAGCCCTGTTGTTGGGGATTTTTCTTTGATGTGAGCAGTGTGATTTGCATTGTCGGTGATGGTCCACTGATATTTCTGTTGACTGATTTGCTCGTCACCCCAAAGCATAATCAAATTTCTGTTCTCATGTCACTGTCTCTCAATTGCTTTCCTCTCAGCTCAAGTGGAAAATATTCCCAGTGCTTCTCTCAGAGACACGGAGAACGTTTTTTTTTTTTTTTTTTTTTTTCCGTTTGTTGATTAGTCTGAAGCCTTCCAGTCACTTTGTATGCAAATGTGACTCAACCTCCAGTTTGGAAGAGAAGCTCTGTTAAACCACACTTTTTCCAGCTCTGACATAAGTTATACTCAAGTCTTAAAAAATACTACAGAAAATATACATTGGAAATGGAGACATAAAATAAGCTGATTTTGTTATAAATCGCTATCCTGCTGGAGAATGTCCAACCTCACAGACCCCCCCGTTCAGTCAGAAGAGTTTTGGTTAGCAAATCCCTCTGTGACATTCTCCTCTTGTCTTTAGCACCATTAAGGTTTTAACCCCTAACTCTTCTTCACCATTCAGTCCCCACTCTGCCCTCCACCACCACCCCATCCCATACCGCCGTGTCCCAGAGCCTGGTGATGTCCTCAGGGGGCATGGGGGGCGATGGCAGCGTCACTCTGACCCTCGCAGATGCTCAGGGGATGCTGGATGGCGTCACTTTGAACCTCAATGCTCAGGTAATTGAGATAAAAAGAACACCGTGTTCTCTGTAATAAACACCTGCAGTACTCTAAACAGGCTGTCACCTTTTTAGGGTCAGACCTTTCCTGCAGTCCTAAATGAATCTGGACTGTCAGGGCAGCCAGTCGCCCCGGGTCAACAGGTCATACTGGTCAGTCAGCATTCCCAGTCTGCAAGTGGAGCTTCTGGAAATGGATACAGAGTAAGTGACCGATTCCTAGCAGGTGTTTTGTTCCTCAGACCAAATATGAAACAGCTGCTATTTAGTCTGACAAGATCTCCACCAACCCTTACATGATCTCTGTCTCTGCAATCCAGAGCTCAGGTCACGGCCTTAAAGGTGGGAAAGACCCTCAGATGAACACTGATAGCCGGAACCACTGCTTCTACTGTAATGAGGTCTTCCAGAATGCCAACGCTCTGCGACGCCACTGCAGACTAACCCACGGGAAGGACCGCTGTCATGTCTGCAGCGTCTGTAGGAAGGCTTTCAAGCGAGCGACACACCTCAAGGTTGGAACTCACACAGACATGTCATGATCAAGTTTACTTAAGTTTTATGAACGTCTTCAGATAAAGACCTGTTGATTGTTACTTAAAATCTGATTTGATTCACGGATTAACCCTTGTGCCATCCTAGGCATGTTTACATTAAAAGTGGGGTCATCTGGACTCCAAAAGACAGCACGAGGGTTTAGATCAACGATTTACAAATCCAATCCCGATCCTTAATATTTAATCTAAATATGCCTGAATCCTTCCTTGATGGCAGTCTTTTTATTGAATAATATGTTTTTAATGAACATCATTTAAACCTTTATTTACAGGAGATCAAAAGATGAAAACACAAAGATTTAACAAAAAAAAAGAAATATTTGTGCATAAACATAGGTGTATGTACTGTACATACGCGTGTCTCTCTTTTTATGATTTTATCTGCGCCAATGCGAAAAACACTTGATATTTTTACTTTGAGGTGACAGTTTAGTTTTCCCCAATCTGAATTCCTCCCTTCTCCCTAGCCCTCCTCCCTTCCCTTCATTTATCCCTCCAAATGGAGAGTTATAAAAAAATAGTGTCTCATAATTCGGACGTCACTTTCATCCGATGACACCAATAATCGCCATTCTGCTAGCTTTAGCGCGGAGCTTCCAGCGCTCAAATATACATAAAAACATAGTTTTTTATAACTTTAAACAGGTCATGCTGTCAGGGTTTGGTGTGTGGACACAATCGCAGGACAGGTATCAGCTCCAAATCAGTGTCTTTAATAACATAAGAATCCAAAAAACTAAGGAAGAGCTCAAAGCTGGAAAAAACGGGAACAGTCTATTAAAGTCAAAGTCCAAAAACTATAAGCCACACTAAACCTGAAATGGCAGACAAAATTTGGTGCATCAAGTGACAAGACAAACCTGCAAGGAAGTGAGGGGAGAAACTCATATATATACAGGAAGGGGAGTGAAAGAGAACCAAAAGACACAGGTGTAACCCATCAGGGAGGAGTGGCAATCAGCTCAGGGGAAACACATGACACATGCTACAACAAAAAGTCATGACTTACATTTAAATTTAAACTTCTGTGGTTCAGAGCGCACAAACGTGAAGAAAAGTGCTTCTCTTCACCACAATTCGGTTTAGCCAACCGACAGAGGACTTTGTATTCCTCCGCTTGGAGGGTCACACTTTCCAGACACACTTGCACTAAAAATGCTCCTTCAAATGGAAGGGATAAGGGAAGAATTTGTGCTGGGCCATATTTACCTAAAATCCAACGTTATTCTGCATTTTAGAGTGATAATTACGTTGTCTGAAATGTATTTTTTCTTCTCCATAAGATTTATAACGATTACAAGTCAACAACCTAAATGCAACACTTGTTCTTGAATTTTCAAGAGCAGATCGTGAATATCTGAGTCTTCAAAAACACATTGCAGCCCTTTAAAAAAAATCCCATGAGACCTCAGCGTCTTCGTCCTCTTTTTTTTGACCAAAAAGTTTCAAAATCATCAATACATGGTTGTGTTCTCCCATGTGGATTCATTGTAAAGCTGTACTTTAAACAGACCTTTGTACTGTTGACTACAAACCGCCAAAATGTTTTTCAACTTTCAAAGAACTTATGTGCTTTTGTTTCATGGTAACCCTTGTCTGGTAATTGAAGCGCTTCAACACACAAGTGCGTTTGGGAAGGACGACCCAACTTTAAAGGCAGCATAGTTCCGTTTGTTCGTCCTGTTTCTGCAGAGTGTGAGTCAGGCTGGTGCTTTAGTAAATGTGCTCCAGCATGCTGAGCAGTACTTGTTTCTCATTAAGAGTAATAACTCTGGGATTAGGTGGGTGTCGCTCTGAGAGTAAGCGAGCTCCTTCGTCTCCAGGTCCCTTGGCTGCTCATTAGTCCTTATCCAGCACTTGTAAGTTAACTTAAATTCAGTGACATAAATGAATGAGTGGTACTTTCATCTTCTTTGTCTTAGAGCAACAAAAAATCAGTACTTTAAGTTTTTTTATTAAACCCAAAGCATTTTAAGCTTTATGGCTTAACAATGAAAACATAAAGGAACAAAGTTTTGATTTCTAGGTTTAATTTTTTCTCTTTTTTGTCTCACGGGCAGTTAGAAGGATCAGTAATCTAAAGCTAAGGGAAAACTTTCCAAGATCAGTCACATCGTGAGCCCTTAAACTATGGAGAAAGTTTGAATCCTGCTTCCTTTACCTAAAGCAAACGATCAAATTCTTCCTATTCTGTCGCTCAGTTTGAACTGCCTAAATTCAACAAGCTGCTGCTGTGACTGACTGATTAGACGTTTCTAAACAGTGGAAAAAAGTTTCAGCAAACATAATTATACACTCCTAATGTAATTTATCATCTTGTATAATAAAATAGTTTGGTTATTTAAAATGCTTGCTCAGTTGTCCAAAAACCAAACGGAGAGCTATTTTGTCATCAGGCTTCAATAGATCATCAATACATAATTGAGACGCATTTCATTTAAAATCATTAAGGATTTCAAGTGTAAAATCTAATGATTAAGATCCACTCTCTCTTCTCTATTGCTGTACTTGTCTTTAATCAATCACAACGCTGCCTCCCTCTTGGGAAACTTTCTGACTCTGAGTGAATGAATCTGCTGCTCTGAACACAACTCTGATGTAAATGTAGAAAGGAATTATAATGAAGCACACTTGACCATCAATGCATCCTTAATGTTTGATATTATCCAACATGTGACACACACAAAATGACCTTTTTATAACAAAGTTCTGACCTGGTAACCATTTGCTGTTGATTTTCTTTGAATTAACTCTCTAACCATTTATGCAATTCTGAAGGGCAGAAAAGGATCCTGATAAGCAACACTTTACAGTAGTGAAGTGTTCACACAATCAGCATAAAGCAGCTGATTTGGACACTATTTGTTCCCATGTCAGAATCCGTTGGAATCATGTTAACTGGGTAAATGTTCAGAGTTACAGTAGTTCAAAGAGGGTGTGGGATTTGGCTGTCGTTGGCGACATCTCTGATGTCAAAAGGTTAAAACATTCCCTACTTGATGATAAACCAGTTTTATTGTTTGCTGTGGTGAATGACAACCAAGTAAAACAGCATCTGTTAAAAAAATAAACTGCATCCACTGCTACCTGGTATGATTATTGTTCAGGAATGAGAAATCACTCTCTTTGATTCATACTTCCTCAAAAGATAATTGGTAGCCTTCATAATTACTTCAATTTAACTTTAGTTCCTTTTCATTGACAAGCAGATTTGATTCAGATCTACTATATTTGGATCTAGTAAATAAAAATAAAAGTGACAATTTCTTTATTTGTCTTTTCGAGTATTTTTTCTCTAATTTTCTCTTCTTATTTATAGTTTCCCACACTAGTGCTACAAAAGACCTTGTGCATTTTATTTCACATGTTTAACCAAATAAAACAAATTTAGGTACAAAGTGATTATTCTTTCAAGTTTTTAAAACCTCATCTGGTTTTCGTCTGGATTTTGCAAAAATCTTTGATAGTCTAACTGATAATAAAATAGTTCTTGGGGTTCGACTCTTTCCTGTCTTATCTGGTCTCAGACTCGCTGCAGTAACAGTTTGGGACCATTTCTTCATATCTCTCTTTTTATTTTGACTGAGTTTCCTTCAGGCGCCTTCAGTTTTGCACTGCAGAAAGTTTGAATGGAAGACTGATTCAGCATTACCATTAGTCAAACCACTGCCGCTGCAACTCATTAGCTTCCTAATTTGTTCTGAAGTTTATCAGCTGCCATGAGCTAACGTTCTTTTTAGTTCAGCTCATTTTGTGCTGACTCACTCTTCCCATTTTGGGACCAAAATCTCTCATATTTTACATTTTCTGGAGGTTCTTCTGACATTCAACAAGACTATTTCTCAAAAGGTATATTTATGAAGTAAGCTGCATATATATATATATGTATAAATTCCTTTAAGTTTTAGTGTATAGATTAAATTTTTCTACATAAACTTTTGAGCATCATGTACATTAAAGGCAGTGGTAGCGTCCCGCAATGCAAAAGATGCAGAGCAACTCATTAATTGAAAAAAACATTTCTAAGTGGAATTCAGTCTCTGAATAGGATCTCTGTTAAAGCAGCAGAATAAAGCCATGTAAAATGAATAAAACTCTGTCTGCAGGAGCATGAACGTGTGCACCAGCCAGGCCCATCTCCCAGCTCCCAGAAACCCAGGCTCTTCAACTGCTCGTCTTGTGTGAAGGCTTTCGCCAAACGCAGCCAGCTGGAGAGACACAACCGAACTCACACGGGTAAAAGGAATACGCTTTAAGGAAAACTTTTTGATTAAAAAATGCATGAACAGGTTGTAAGAGGAAATAAAAAACATGTAAGAAGTGGAAAGGCATTAGTTAATGCCTGTTGTGTATGAAGAGAAATTACATAAATATGATTTTTAGAATTAATTTTCTTTTATTTATAGGTTACAACCCATTCCTCTGAGTCAACTTGGAGATAAGCTTGATTTTATATATTATAATTTAAATTGGAGGCACTAAATATACATATATTTTTTCATAAATTTTACTTGTTTCTTAGAGAGGAAGAGGAAGTATTCTTTGTAATTGTATATTTGTGTGGTCAAATATGCAGATTTTAAGACTTAATATTTTTAGGTTATTGTCATATGAATAGAATTTGGATAAGTTGTTATTTAACCATGTAAAGTCCTTTAAATGAAAACATTGATTAAAAATTTACATTTTTTTAATTAATATTTTTATTAAACCCTTTGAAGGTTAGGGTTACAATTTTGCAACATCAATTTTAATCAGATATAGATAGTATCTATTATGATACATTGGGTGATTTGGTAACTTTTCCCCCAAAACAATTCTGTTCCACACTTTTTAAACATGGTGTAACTGTTTAATAAAGAATCGATGTGAACACATTTTGCATTCTTTCAATACAGCAAGTTTCCATTAAAAAGCTGAATAGGAATAGATGAGTTTTTCCCTCTATAAAGTTATAGTAAATTAACTATCTCTCCACACCAAAAGTGTTTTTGAGATTTCATGGAAGCAGCCATTTTGGGATGATTAGCACTACTGCCCCTAGTGGAAGGATGATGAACTACGTGGCAGAAAACATGAACCAAGTTATATACAATGGGTTTTTAAGGAAAGTGTCTATTAGAACAAAAGGTTTAGTCACAATTCAGAAACAGGTGATATCAAACAAACTCTGTGTTTCAACCTAAACAAAGATGAGCAATTACTGTATAAGGAAAACCTTTTTAAAGTTTTTCCATATTTCTGCTTGTTTATTTAGAATTTTAGTGTTAAATATATTACGAACTCACATATGGGAAAAGCAGCATGAGTATTTTCTCATGTCAAGAGTTTTATTTAAATGTTAAACACAGAACACATTATTTCAATAATTTTAAGAGTTTGATTGAAAAATAAAGACTTATTTGAGTTAGTTGATAATATGATTTTGTGTTTGTTATTTATATAAATGTGACAGATTAGAGATTAGTGTCAGGGCATTTCTTTCCTCCTGAGTGATGAGTTGATTTTTGGTCTGTCTGCAGGCGAGCGTCCCTTTAAGTGCAGCGAGTGTGACAAAGCCTTCAACCAGAAGAGCGCTCTGCAGGTCCACATGGTCAAACACACTGGAAAGAAGCCCTTCAAGTGCGAGGTGTGCAGCATCAGGTTCACTCAGAAGAGCAACATGAAGCACCACATGAAGAGATCCCATGGCTACGGTGAGCAGCTGGGTGCCTTCACTCCACCACACACACTCGCACACACAAAGCTCCACATCAGAGTTCATTTCCTTGGATGGCTGGCTTGATTTGACGAGCGTGAAAGCTCACCTGAAGTCTGGTTTGGACCAAAGTCTGGTCTGCCTGAAAATAAGAGTCTCTCTTCCCTCACAAATTGAACTCTGTTCCAATCAAGCGGTGTTGTAAACCTCCACAGACTTTCAACCCACAAAATTGCTCAAGTAAACTAAAGTGAGTGAGCACTGTGTATTTCAGTGGGCCAAAAAAATAAAACAAAAAACAGCCCTTGGAGAAAATGTGAAGAAAAAAGTAGGTAAATGTTTATTTCTGTAGCACCTTTCTCAGACAATAATAACAAAGTACTTCACAATAGTAAAAAACACAAAATTATAGCAAGTCATCACACTTAGACCACAGACTAAACAAAGATGAAGTCACACTAAAGACAAAAGCTAAAAGATATTCTGAAGAAAATAACATCTCGACCTGACTTTAAAACACTCACCAGAGTCAATCTTTGGTGAAAGATTGGGCGTTCCAAAGACGAGGAGCAACAGCTTTAAAGGCGAGGTCTTCTGGTGTTATAGTGGGATTGTGGGATTTATAAAAGTTTTTGGTTTGACGACCCCAGAGACTGGGTCGAAGAGTAGGGGTTTAAAAGGTCACCAATGTATACAGGAGTTTGTCCGATCAAGACTGTTTCTATTATCCAAGTATTGTAGTGGTTATTAAATAACCCCCGCCTTAATGATTGTTAAAAAAATCCAATAAAATAGTCAAGATATCACAGTCTTTTTCAGGGAGGAGCAATAAAGTTGTATGTCATCTGGATAGAAGTGATAAGAGTGGCTTAAACTTATTAGTTAGTTTCCCATGAGGAATCAAATATAAAATGAAAAAAAAATTGGCCCCAGAAAATAACCCTGGGGAACGCTACAATATATATTTTTTTGTATTACAGAGGTTAATTAACCTGCAACAAAAGAAGGGTAAAAATGGCTCTATAGTAAACATGGTGTACATGTATATACTTAAACAATGTTAACTTTATGATAACAATATACATTTGCTTGTATCCCTGTTCAGTGAACTTTATTTCTGAGAAAGGCACCTAATAAAAAAAAATGTATTCACATAATTGTTATTATTATTTTGTACCATTCAATTCAAAAAGTTAGATTTAGATATTGTAGGTCTGTATTTGTACATGGATCTAGTCGTCTACAGGTGGATGCATTAGAGTGAAGTGGATCAAGGAGCTTGTGACCTGTCCACTGTAATACCAGGGTACAAGCTTTTTTAAATTATATTGATTCATTTGGAATGGAGTGCTTTATTGTAATCATTCAAGGAGCATGACAAAACTGTAAGTGGCCAACATGCTTTTGTACATCAAGACTCTGAAAAAATTAATTAATTTAAAAATCTGCTACCGATTCATAACAATTTGAATAAAGACATATTCAAAATTGCTGTTTTAATCATAATGTTTTAATGGATGTCATGAGAATGAAAACGCAGTCACAAAAAAGCCACAAAAAACATGTTAAAATCACCAGAAATTCAATTTTCATTGAATAGGTTTATAAAATGTATTAGCAGAAAAGGATGTGATGAGAAAAAGTGAACTTCAACAGTTAAACTGACTCAGTGGCCTTGTGGTAGAGTGTCCGCCCTGAAATTGGAAGGTCGTGGGTTCAAATCCCGGCCGAGTCATACCTAAGACTGTAAAAATGGGACCCAGTACCTCTCTGCTTGACACTCAGCATTAAGTGGTTGGATTGGGGGATTAAACCACCAAATGGTTTCCGACTGTGTCTGCAGCTCACCGCTCCCCCAGGGGATGGGTCGAATGCGAAGAACAAATTTCGCTCACCTAGGTGTATGACAAATAATGGGACTTTAACTTTAAACGCAGCCTCAAGAGGATTTTCACACTAAAGAATTTGAGAAACTATCACATGGAGTAGACTGAGGCTGGAGTCAGTGTATCAGGAGTCATCACCTTTGACTGTATATGAGAACTGGAAAGAGTGAGTGTGACATCACTCAAAAATAATAATTTACTTCAAATTAAGTCAATTCAGTCACCATGTCTGAGTCAATGTTTCTATGGCAACCATTCTTTCCAATAAGTGGTGAGTTTCTTGGAAGGCCACACCCATTTCACTGAAAGCCGGCTCTAGAAGATCTGTCAAAAGTTTCAAACTTTCGACATGAGACCACGTTTTATTAAGGCACCTGATTGGTCTGTTTATACGTTAAATAACTTGAGCTAAGGAAAAAAATATAATGAAAACAAAACAAAAAGGATGTAAAAATGTTTATTCTGACAAATAGAATGTCTGAGTAATAGCCACTTATTTCTCAATATACATCTATGAGATTTTGGCACTTTGGGACCACTTCCTGTTTGGGGCAAAAGGAGGGAGGAGTCACTCAGTCCAGTCCTCACATACAGTCAATGGTTAGTGTAGTGTACACGTAGAGATTATGCAGTAAGTTAATTTGTTACAAATATTTTGAGCTAAATTCTTTGGTTTTAAAGGTTTCATTCAGTTGCATCCAGACTGTGACACACAGCCACCTCTAGGTTTGTTTCTAGGTTGTAAATGAGACTCGCCATGTGCAGACTCCTGGGAAATCCTGCTGAGGTGACAGAAAGTCACCCACTGGCTCGTTTCTGCTGTGAAAATCCGGAATCGTTGTTTTTCTTTTCCTCGCAATCATTTCCATGAAAGAAAAGCAGAAAACAACAGGAAGCTTGTGTAGCACCAAGCGGCATTTTCAACCTCAGAAACTGTTACGATGTGTGTGTTGGCAATGATTACCTGAAGTGCCAACACACACACATGCACACACACACAAAAACTATGGACATGTTTTCCTGATCCCCAGGACATAAATATTACTGACTCTGAAACCCCTTGATGTTATTTTCATGGCACCACCTGCAGCTTGGGTTTGTTTGGCTCTGAAACACTGAAAAAGTTGGCAAACTTTAATGCAGATATGCATGATCCCCACAGGACACCCCCCGACTAATGAGACCCCCTCCTTGTCATAGTGTGTGACGATCAGCATTTTTCATGCTGTGCAGGACATCCGAGATTTGTCTAACAAAAAATAAAGCTGTTGTGTTGATTAGATGATGCACATACATCTCTCATCTAAAAAGCAGGTTGGGTCTGTAATTTTCATCGTAGATACATTTAAACTACGAATGAGAGTGTGTAAAAAAGAATCCACAAAATCACATTATTAACAGAGGCAAAATGTCTTCTGAAGATCTTCACTAAGTTTTCTCACACTCCAGCTGCTGTTTGGTCCATTCCTCCTTACAGATCTCCTCGAGAGCTGTGATAGTTTTAGCAACACAGACTTTTAACTTTCTCCAGAGGTTCTCTATTAGATTGAAGTCCAGAGACTGGCTAGACCACTCCAGAACTTTGAGATGGTTGCCACTATGTAGCCACTCCGTTGCTCTAGCTGTGTTTGGGATTAGTGCTATGCTTGAAGCACCAGCCATGTTTCATCCTCAGTGTCTCATTCTCACCATACCACTCCATTCATCCTTTAATGCAGATCAGTTTTCCTGTCCCTTTTGCAAAAAAACAGCCTCAAACCATGATGTTCCCACTCCCATGCTTCAGAGCAGTTATTACTCATTGTTCTTGTCATCATTTTGACCCCACAGGGTTAAATCTTCCATGGAGTCCTTCTTCAAGTAGGCTGTCAGGGATTTTATGTTTCTTCCATTTTTCTAAGAATTACTCCAACAGTTGGTCCATTCCCTCCAAACTTCTTGCTTGTCGTAAGTTGGTACATCCCAGTCTTGTTGAGGTCCACAATCTTGTCTCTGGTGTCCTTTGACAGCTCTTTGGTCTTGGTGGAGAGGTTGCAGTCTGATTGTTTTAGGGCGTGGACATCTTTATACAGATAACCAGTTCAAACAGATAATGAGTGGAGGGTAGAAGAGCTTCTTAAAGAAGCAATAACAGGTCTGTGCGGAACAATTCTCATTTGTTTGAGCCAAATATTATTGGGGAATTTATCGATTATTTCATTAAAATTATTTTGTGTGATTTTTATTTAGTGTTACTTCATCACTTTGTAAATGAGCTCATAACTTAAAAAAACACCTCTAAATAACTGGTTTGTAAGTCATTTATTACTTTATTTTAAATGTTTATTTGTTAATTAAGAAAGTCTTAACATACCATTAGTAAACACATTATAGTAATCCTTTTTAATCATAAATAAAGTGTTAATAACAACACATATAAGCTACTTATTAATGCTTAATAAAGTAGGAGTGAGGCTTTATAAGTGATTAGTTAAGTGTTAACTAATGCTTCATAATCTGTAGTTAATATAAAGTGTTACCTCACTTTTATTGGACACCCAGCAGCCAATCAGAATCCAGTATTCCCCCACACCATGGTGGAATAGTTTGTATCTTGGTTAGCCAATTTACAATATAAAACTTTTGACAAAAGCAAAATTGCATCATGTGACCTCCGAGTCCTTTAAGTCCTTCATTTTCTCTGAAGACATTCAACCCTAAACTAAGATCCAGCTGAGAACTCTGCAGCAGCGCTGCAGTGCAGACTCCTCAGCTTCCTGTGCTAGTGCAGCTCTCAGCAGGCAGATGAGCTCTAATAGTGTTATACTGCTCCAACCCTCACGTCTTGGACTGTGGGTGTCAGCTGTTTGCATGGAGAGGAACATGAAGAGGTTTTATGTCTTTCTGAGGCTCTTTGCTTCGAAAAGGAGCTGATGCAACTTGAGCTAAAGTGTTGTGTTTGTTTCTTCTGTGCAGATGAGGGTTGTGAGTCAACAAATGCACAAGAAAACTCTTGGTTTAATCTGAACAGTGACTCAAACTGACAGTGTTTATCTCTTGTTTCCATTTCAAAGAAACATCAGCATAAATCATGTCAGAACTTTTAGGAGATTTTTATGTTATATTTTCAGACCAGTTTAAAGAAAAAAAAAGTATCTCAATTTAAAGTTTCCACAACTTCTGATTTGTAGAAAAATAACATCTCTAAAGAGATTCTGGATTATTCTGTGCGCCGAAGGGGTCAGACTGAAAACCGCTGTCATTTTCCCGCCTTCAGGCAGCTCTTCATTAATAACCGCAGTGATTATTTGCTGTAACCATTGCATGAACTCAGGAAAGCTTATGAAAACCATTATCAGTGAACACGTTATCACCAAATCCCCACATTTAAATTAAAACCTTATGAGGCAGAGAGAAAGGGCCCAGAGAGGCCGTCCCCCCCTCAAGTCCCCATCGCCCCCATCGCCTCGCCTACCTGACTCGTCCTCAAAGACGACGCCTTTGTTTCCCCTCTAATCTGACGGAAAGTTTTGCTCTGTTCATGTGCTTGTCTGGTGTTCAGATCCAGTAGTGCGGTTTGGTGAGAAGTTACTTGTAATATTTATTTTTTGGTCCTTATCAGCAGCCCTCTCACAGCCCAGCAGCTTCATTAATGGGAGTTTCAGATACAGACGAGGGAAACGAGCCGAGATTATGAAATGACTCAAATTTGATTCAGCCTGGCTGCCGGCTGTTTGGAGCCGGATTCAGACGGGCTTCAGCCGCTCCCATCCAACAGGAGCTCACTTGAAAACTCTCCAATGACATTTTAACATGTTCTTGGGGTATTTTTTATAGTGATGGGGGACATGTATTAAGAAATTTAAGCCTAAAATTGTATTTTTGAGTATTTCTTGATTTCTTGAAAAAAAGCTGTTTGAAAAAGATTGTCTTCCACCCCGCAGGTCAAATTCAGGACTTACCTCTGGACCAAGACGACTCGGCACCACAGGTCGGGGTGACATCGGACCTGGACCTCGAAGTGGTTCCTGAATCGACGGGCGACTGGCAAAACGTTTTCACGTGACGACGGGCTTGAGAACTTTGGGAAACATGTCACTTTTCCGACAGGTTTCCGCTGTACATATCTGATCCAGGAAGGGAATTCTCACTGGGAGCTGATTGTTCGACAATGGAGCCAAACTTGTTGTAAAGTTAATAACGGACGTCTGCCTTCTTGTCATATTGTTTGGACTTTCATCAACCCATTATTAAATGATGTTAATTATGTAAATATTGTAGTTAGACTGCATATATTTTTGAAGAGCCATAAGGATGAATTTTTTTTTGACAAAATGTTACATTTGTTTATGAAACATGCCAAAAGAATAAGCTGCATTTTGTTTTGTTTTGTTCTTTTGCTGGTGTATTTTCTATTGGTTGTGATAAATTAAAGGTACTTTTTGTAATAATTTAGTCTTTGATCTGTGTTTTATCATAATTTTCTGACAAATCTTCTTACGAAATATTTATAAATAGACTTTTTTTAATTTTTAATTGTTCACAATGAAGTCTAAAGTCACAGACGTCTACTTTTTGAATTTTTAACAGTCATTTTTGTGAATCAGGTAAGGATATTTAGCTGGTTATTACATAATATAAACACACTGTTGTGTTTTTTTTAAGGTCTCACAGCAAGGAGACATAAAAATGTAAACCCATCTGCTTTGTTTGGTTGGAAAAATCTGTCAAGGTACCTTGAATGTGAAATACTTTATATCTTTTAATATTATGAAATTGCCTAGATTTGTATTTATTCTAAAAGTGAATGCTGATATCGAAGGCATTTTAAGATAATATAGATATCAGGTTTATGTTTTTTTGATTGAGATGCATAATGTGATTAGCTTAAGGGGTTTCTGGGGATCTAATTACCCTAAATGCCTTGAAGGGTAAATCTGGAAGTAATTAGATCTGACAGGTAGTTAAAACTGTGTTCACCTTTAATCTCCTGCAGATTCATACTCACTGCATTGACTTCACTGAAGCAAACGCATAAAGATGTCCACTTCTTCATTCATCAGAGTTTTAGTTTTATACAGTCTGGTGCTGCAAGCGTTTGCTTTTACAACATTTAACAGACGGATCATGGAGGAGGCCATGCAGACTTTCACTTGTTCAGGAAGTTGCCAGATCCAAACCAGTTTGGGTCACTGTCGAGTCGTATCAGGAAAATCCTTCAGGTTACTTTTGCTTGAGTGGAACCTGTAAGGAGTAGAAGCTGAAAAACCTTTTAAAAATTGAGCAAATTTCTAATCAGCCAATCACATGGCAGCAACTCAATACATTTAGGCATGTAGACATGATCAAGATGATCTGCTGCAGTTCAAACGGAGCATCAGAATGAGGGAGAAATGTGAAATGACTTTGAACGTGACGTGGTTGTTGGTTCCAGACAGGCTGGTCTGTGGTTTTCACCCACAACCATCTCGAGAGTTTACAGAGAATAGTCAGAAAAAATATTTCCAATGAGCGGCAGTGCTGTTGATGTCGGAGGAGAATAACCAGACTGGTTCTAGAAAGACAAACGTTTTTCAAATAATCACTGATTACAACCAAGGTCTGCAGAAGAACATCTCTGAATGCACAACATGTCAAACCTTGAGGCAGATGGAATACAGCAGTAGAAGAACCCACCAGGTGTCACTCCTGTCAGCTAAGAACAGGAAACTGAGGCTACAACTCAAACATACTCACCAAAACTGGACAATAGAAGATGGAAAAACATTGTCTGGTCTGATGAGTCTATTTCTGCTGCAACATTTGGATGATAGGGTCAGAATTTGGTATCAACAACATGAAAGCATGGATCCATGCTGCCTTGTATCAACAGTTCATGCTGCTGCTGGTGTAATGATGTGGGGGATATTTTCTTGACACACTTTAGGCCCCTTAGTGCCATCTGATCATCATTACAACATCACAGTCTACCCGAGTATTGTTGCTGACCATGTCCATCCCTTTATGACCACAGTGTACCATCTTCTGATACTACTTCCAGCAGGATAAAACTCCATGTCATAAAGCTGGAATCATCTCAGACTGGATTCTGGATCATGACAATGAGTTCACTGGACTCTAATGACCTCCACAGTCACCAGATCTCAATAGAACCTTTGGGATGAGGTGGAACGGGAGATCGACGACATGGATGTTCAGCCGACAAATCTGCAGTAACTGTGTGATGCTGTCATGTCAACATGGACCAAACTCTCAGAGGAATGTTTCCAGTACCTTGTTGAATATAGGATACCAAGAATTAAGACGGTATTGAAGGTAAAAAGGGTGTCCAACCCGATACTAGCAAGATGTGTGGAATACACACTATAAAACTCATTCATTTTTCTGTTTAAATGTGTTTTTAGAAACATTCCATGGCAAGAGAAAAAGAAAAAATCTTTATTGAAAAACAAATGTTTAACAGCTTGTTCTGTTACTAACTCTTGTGTTGTGGATTCATTGATTGAAGCCTTGAACAAATATTCTATTTTCACTGGTATTTGTTGCATCCCTCATCCTACGGCTGCAGAGTGAATCTGGACTCACTCCTGAGCATCAAGTTTATGACAAACTTTTCTGGACTCCTGACTGGGTGTAGCCAGAATGAACCCAACCAGCCACATCATCCTGCAGATCTGTAGACGACTGGCTGCAGTTCCCGAGGACTGACCAGGAGAGGAAACCGTCTTCTTGGGACGCCTACTTTACCACCTCGGTTCTGGAGAACGCCAGCTTGAGGTTTCCAGGTCAATCAAACAACACATGTTCAGTCTTGCAAAACAGCAACTGATAAAAATCTGTTTTTGAATGGATGAATAGACTCTTCTCAGGAAATGTGTTATAATTACTGGAAAATAACAATTTCTATAGAAATGTACCTGCATTCATTTCCTTACATATTCCATTCAATATGACTTTACTGTTGCCCTTGGCAATAAAAAACTACAAAATTGTCATCTTTTAAATATTCCTTGAAGAATTTGAAATAAAATTTTCAAAGAAAATGTCGGTGTGTCGAATTGTGTCAAATATGTTACACCATTAAAATTCTCCTCTTATTTTGTTTCTTGGTCTTCTATCAAAGCATTCCTTTCAAGGGTAAGAGTTGATTCAATGGGGGTTTCTTTCTCATTTATAATTTATGCGTGAATCAGAATTCATAGAAAAAACAGAAAAAAGCTTCTGTGAAACTTAATCTAGCTGACCATGAATATGAAGAATTTTTCCTCTTTTCTACGAAACTCTTATTCTGAAATCCTGCTGAAAAGAACAAGAACGTTGTATAAAATCACAAGAAAAATGACCTAATTTGTGCATTGCAAAGGATGATACATTTTCCCCTGAAAAGGTAAGTATTGCTACAGTACTTTGTGTATTTCTTTCTGTACACAGAGCCTCATACTTCAGCCTCTAAATTATTCACAAATCGTTGAAAATCCTCTTAGCTGCTGCTGATTTACCGAGATGGAGACGGTCCGCCGTGTTTTTGCTGACAAACAACTCCTTTAGACGAATGTGACCTCCAGGTTCAACCTGAGGAAATGCTGTTCATTATCAAAACAACATCAAACATAATAAAAAAAGGGGAAATTGCTGCTGTTTTCTGCTTCTTAAGTTGTTCACGGAGCATTCCTGCAGGTTAAAGAGACATGAATAGGAGCTGTGGCAGGGAGTGTGTTGTTCATACTGGTCTCTGCACTCCATCTCCATGCTTTTTTTGTTGTTGTTCTATTAGCTTCTCATTGTGATGTTTTAATTTCATTACTTTTCATTTCAGTACCAGGGTTTTGGGATGGATGTTCTGAAATCTGGTTCTGAGCTCCCATCAGAGGTCTGGGAAATTCTCACAGAATTAATTACAGCTGACTTTTGTTAGTGTGGAGACGGGGTCTGATGACACCCCTAAGGTGGGGGTCAACTTTTTCAGAGGGATGGTCTTCATTTACTGTAAGAGCTCTTGCATCTGGACAGAATTATTGTGTTTCATGTGTTGTCTTGGGAAAAAGATCACCAAAAAACAGTTTTGTGTGATAGCCATTGACTGTATATGAGAACTGAACTTGGCGTGTCCCCCCCCCCAGAACTCTAAACAGGAAATGCTCTCTGGTCTCTGGTTCCAAGAAGCCAAAACCATAACGAACAAAACGGCTGTCACTCAGTCATTCTATTTGTCAGAATAACAATTCTTACGGTGCATTCACACCGAACACGGCAGGCGCATCGGAGGCGTCAAGACTCAATGTTAAGTCATGTCATTGTAAAGACGCTGAGTCAACCAATCAGAGACTCAGCTTTGGGCATGTGACAATTTCAGTGACTAAATCAAACAGTAGAAAAATGAATTAAAAATGGTGGCGCAATGCAAGGATTTTCGCCCTGAACGTCCATACGTTTTATTTACCCGCTCTACCTGTGGATTCACCGGAGACTGTCTGGTTACTGTTGAGGGAAGGCGGACTGTCCCTGAATGGGTCGGAAGCCTGTCTCAGAGCCTATGGAGCTCGAAAGAAAGAGCCCGCTGAGCTAGCAAACCGCCCGGTGGACAGCATAGCAAGAGCTATGGGTCTGGCAGAGCGATCCCTGTGGCACAGGGGGGCAGACCTGCTGTCGTTCGAGCAGCTGCAGCGAGACTCTGAAGGGAGAGATCTGGCAAACTCAGACACGGCGACATGCTTGCCTCTGTCTCCAAAACAATAGACCCACAAGCTACTTGCTCTAAATCCTTTATGCTTTCCACTGTTGAGGGCGGGGCCTCAAGGCGTTAAAACAGTAAATGTGACAGGTGTCAAAAGAGAGGCGGCAGACACGAATATGACGCCTCTGCCCCGTTCGGTGTGAATCCACCATTTTTTTGTAACATATTCTCGCTAATTCTACTTTTTTTCTGTCGTCCAAGTATAAACTGACCAATAAGATCCCTCAAAAAAAGTACGTGGTCTCGTGTCGAAAGTTTTTAGACGTTTGATTGATTTTCTTGAGCCCGCTTTCAAGGGTAACCAATCAGGGAAGTTGGAGGCTGACTCCACCCAAAGCCGAAATGTGAAAATCTAGTCATGGGGTGGAGCTTGGGAACAGGACTGTTATCATTACTGGAGCTGCAGATCATGACGTGGGACTTCAATGGTTTGCCCAATCATGAAATTTAAATGTAATACCCCAATTCAACCTGTAGGGGCAGCACACAGACAGTTGCTGAGTAGATTTTCAAGAATTAAACAGGTTTTTTTTTTAATTTGTCAAAAATTTGGCAATAACAGGACCTTGAAAGACACATTTTTAGAGGTCAACATCTAAAAAAAAGTGGATTTAGGATTTAATTACCCTTAAGGGTGTGAGCTCCCATCAAGCTCACTCCTGATTGGCGAGAGTGGTTGCCATAGACACGTTGACTCGGACCAACTTGGACCAACCACTGCTTACTGATATCGTCTGACTCCAGTATGTCTGTATTGCGCAAAAAGGTCGACTGAATTGAAAGTAAGTCATTTTCTATCATTTCTCGGTCCAGTTCTTTTAAACAGTCAATGGTACTTAGCAGCAATAATCAGAATTATTTTTAATAACTGTTAAGTTCTCCATCTGGTTTTATTGCTTCTTTTTGCAGTTCAGAACATGCCAACATCACAGCTTTGTTTTCAACAAAATATAAAGAGATAAATAGAGCTGCAGTCTATTGATTGTAGTCTCACGTCACTCAAAACTCACAATGCATTTTTTCTTTTTTTTCCCCCCAAAAACTGTGTCTATGAGCGTCATGTTTGAATGGACAAAAAAGAAGAGGTCCAAACTTTTTTGTTGCGTCCTCTTGGGTAAATGCACTCACATTTTTGAGTGCGGCAGCAGGCCTGTTTACAAGGACATGACGAAAAAGCCTCCCATTGTTCCCCCGGGCCAGAACACTGGGAGCTCCAGCTCCAAAAGTTTGATCTGAATAATGATTACCTCATGAGTCATGCACTCTGGCATGATAAAAGAAGACATTTCATACCTTTGTTGGCAGGGAGGTTCTGACCCGACCCACTTACATCACTTCCCTTCGCTGCAGAAGGCTTTTTCCTCATCCTAATGATGCTTCATTCAAAACAAAGAGCGCACATTCATGCTTGTAGTTTTTTTTATTTTTTATTTTCAGTTAAGTGGCTGGTCATGTTTTATTACACATACAATAATGAGGAGGTTGTTTACATTCATTCCCAGGATCCATTCAGCGAAAACACCACGCTGCACTCACAAGGCTCGAGCACACAAGCATGGAGGGTGGAGGCTACACATCACACACGCTCGCTTTTGGAAAAGCACAACAAATGAGGCTGGACTTCCCTAGAATTGAAATCTTTGTGTCTTTTCCATGCAGAAAACATACACATTCTTAAGGAAAACTGTAACCTGTCATTACAGGGTTAGTTCCAGAGCACCTTTTTGAAATTGAGTGTTTGTTTTTTTCTACCATAAAGGACGAAAACCCCTAAAAAAACAGCCCGGCGGTCTAAAGGTGAGGCAGGATCTTCTGATTTACAGTTTGAGTGCATAGAAATGATGAGGAAAGCATCAGAAAACTTTAATCACAGCACTGATGAAGAGTCCAAATTTGGCCAAATGCTGTTTAAATAAAGGTTTATTAGTTTTTGATTTAAGTTTTTTCTTTTTTTTGGCATGAAAGCCACAGTCAGCCTTGT
Source organism: Oryzias melastigma (assembly GCF_002922805.2). Taxonomy (NCBI): domain Eukaryota; kingdom Metazoa; phylum Chordata; class Actinopteri; order Beloniformes; family Adrianichthyidae; genus Oryzias; species Oryzias melastigma. The sequence goes on from NC_050527.1 coordinate 30,667,575, forward strand.
GTGCTACGATCAACACTCAACATCTATGACAGGACACTTTGCTAAAGCTACAACATAAGAGGTGAATAAAAACACGTTTGGACCAAAATGGCTCTCACAAACCTGTTAATTTTTCTCCTAAAAACAACAACCAAGGTGCCTGTTCTGAGACCTGGAACAGGATGGCGAAAGCGACGCAGACAAAGAGACGGGACAGAAAAACTCTTCTTCTCCAAAGCAAAGCCACCCAAGTCTTTCCATTCAGTCTGCCAAAGGCGACAGCAGCTGGTCGGTTCTGCTTGTGCCGGCCCGATCCTTCAACTGTCCCGGGTGTGCTCTGGTTTAGCCACCATTTGTTAGGAAACGAACTGGGACGCCACGAAAAAAAGACATGAAAGGAGAGCCATGGCAGGTGGGGGAGGGGGTCATTCAGGCTGCACACGTGAGCGGCTTCAGGGTCAACTTCAGCGGACACTTCACAACATGGCGGCACAGATGTAGCTTTACAGTTGCAGGACGAGCGAGGGACAGATTGTGTCGCTATCTATCAGCCGGAGAGGGTACTGAAGGGGGAAGAAGGGAGAATTAGCGAACATTAAGGTGTTATTGAAGGCGACTGGGAAGGTGGGTGTGAACGGTTGGTCATTTTCCTCTTTTTCTTCCTCTTGTTTCCCCCCATGGTTTTAGGACGTCCACCTTCTGTTGGAAGGGGCGGTTGAGGCGCTCTTCAGCGTTTGGCTGGAGAAGAACTCCTGCTTCCCTGTAAAACAGACACGCCGTCAGATGAGGGAACGTTTTACATTGATTTCTGTTCAAGTTTTCTGATGATTCAGTGAGTTAGTGAACAAATGGAGCTACAAAAATTGAGTCCCACATTTTCCGCTTTATAGGGAACATCAGATAATAAATCGCACCTTCAATGAATGGTCTGTTTTTAAATTTGTCATATATAAGGCACACCTATTATGCATTAAAGAGTCAGATAAATTTGTCATTCAAACTTAAATATCTGGAATTACAATGACTCTTGTTTGTACCACGTTAGCCACATTAAAAGCGTTAGCCACATTAGCTTATTCACAATACCTGTAAATCCCAACTTTGATTGACTCTATAGGGAACTAAAAGGAGTTAATCTCTAGGACATAACTTACACTTAACTGAAAAGTTTTTGACTGTTTTTAAGAATTTGGAAATAATATGAATAGTTGGCAAATGTCCCTATGAATTCATCTATATCTATATTCCTGCTCTCTTCATTTTAATATATCCAACTTAGCATGCATGCATGTACGCATGCAACACTAATTCTGTTTTTTATTTATTACTTTTGCCAGTTTTGCTCCATTTAACCAATTGAATATGTCAGAGCCAAGTGTTTACACAAAATAATGTGTTTTATTAGTCACATATGATGGTTTTACTGCACCAAAATGTGAGTGATGAAGTAATGAGGGTTTCTGTAGTCTAGTAATTGTAATTTAAATATAAAATTTGAACTGTAATTTGCTACTCCGTTACTGACAAAAGTATTTCAATTACAGTAATTTGTTACTTTGTAATGCATTAGCCCCAACACTGCACATTTGCAAGAACACACAACTTTTTTTGCAACTCATACAAAATAGGCCGATACAACTAAAGAAAATGTAACTGTGACTATGCTATGCTAGCTCACAACCTAGTCAGTAAAATAAAAAGTCCAACACAGCTACACATGTTAGCGGAATCATAATAACACTCAAACTTATACAAAATAGACTAATACAGCTAAAACAATGTTGCTGTAACTACGCTAACTCCCAACCTTGTTATTAACACAAAAATAACAATCAAAAAAACCACAGGCCGACACAGCTACATGCTAGCCATGCTAGCGCATTCATAATAGCACGCAACTTTATTAGCAGCTTGTGAAAAAACTGATATTGTTAAAACAAACTGTAGCCTTCTGTGACTAGCTAACTCCATGACACGCTGGCTACGTTAGCGTATTTACAATAACATTCAACCTTGTTTGCAACTCGTGAAAAAATTTGACAGAGCGCCGTGTACCTCTCAAAATCTTTTCATCAGTAATTCAAATTAATCCAAATATAAGGCGCACTGTCGTTTTTTTTGATAATTAAGGCTTTCAAATGCGCCTTGTAGTGTAGAAAATGTGATAGTAATATACTGTCCCTTCAGGTGTGAACAGTGAAAGTTTTTAATCAGGTTTTATTAATAAATCAGACAGATAAACTGTCATTGTGAGCAGAATTCAGCTTCCTTATTATCCTCTTTCCTCACAGCCTAATGAGAGCAGAGACTGACACTAAGCTGTAGGTAAAGTCAACTATTGTGAGAAATAGTCAGCTTAGGTTGAATGTCAGCAATTTGAGCAGTCAGGCTTATAACTTTGTCTGAAAGTTGAATAAACTATACATTATAGAAAATAAAGTGTAACTTTACTGATGTTTGGAAGACAACTTCTATGTAAAGAAATAAAGAAGTAAGAAAATGGTGGTCATCGATATTTTTTAATTTAAACTTTTATGAGTAAAGTAAAAAGAAACAAGAAAAGCACAAACTACAGGCACAAAGCACTATTTTAGATATTTAACATTCTACAGCTTACTATGATCTAAATAATAAAAACATTTGATGAATAAAGTTGTTATTGGCATTTATTGATTTTACCATTTTCTAATACTTGCATCCACCTGAACTCCAACACCAAAATAACATTCTGAAGCGGGTTATTTTTCAAACCCTGTAAACCACCCAACCAAGACAAAATCAATAAAAAAAATTAAAAACTAATGTAACTGCGGCTTATTGCATTGGGAAAGTAACACACACAATGTTTTCAAAAATATATATTTTCTACCATTTGATTGGGGAGGCAGGTAAAGGGTTAAACATTCTGACTTTGTGAATATAATGGGTCATAGCAGCAATGATATTTTGTGCATATTTGGTGGTAATAAACATGAGTACCAAATTCCGTGGTGATCCGTAAAATAAAATGTCTCCATTTCCCCATAGCAGCAGAACTTTGCTGACATGTACGTAGTGTAGTGTAGTTATTATACTACAGTCACAAATACAACTGCCCCATGTGAAAGAGAGGCACCAGCAGAATCCTTAACATTTCATTAAATTAAATCAGGTTTTTTAAATTATATTATTATTATTGTTTTTATTGTTACTATTATTCTTTATTATTTCATTTTATTGTACTTTATTATTATGTATTGCCATTTTTGAATAACTCATTTATTGTCCATTCGTGAAACATGTGACTATTGTTTCTGTTACTATGAATATGACCATAGGGGCGGTTCAGGAAGAGGGTAAACATGTCAACGTTGTGATGTTTTATAAAAAAAACAAAAATTCAATAAACTATATTTACAAAAAAAAATAAATAAATTCTTGCAAGAAAATTGTTTGCATGGTGATGAAAGTAGATGGCAGCCGTGAGGCGGCCATCAGGTGTTGGGGATGACGCCATAATTAAATCGGATGACAACTGGATTGCCGGTGAGCAGCAGCTCTGATTGGACATTGTGTAAATGTCTCCGGATGGCGGCCGTCCATATCAAGTGCCACCGACGCCAGCCGCCCGGTAGCCAGAGGGTATGTAAAAAGCGGGCAATACTGCACCATTCGCAACTCTGATTTTAAACACGCTATAATCTTGTCACTTTACAAATTTTAGACAACATGCCTCCAAAGGAAGCACAATATTCTAACTTTTTCCTTTTCTTTTCAGCATTAACCTCAATTCGCCAATACACAGGTCTCAGAGTTGCTGTGGTGCTATCAACGCCATGACGAGTTTTGTGCAGCATCAATGCCAGCTCGCCATTTGGACTCACGGTGGCCGGGATCACCAGATTGACGTCCGGCCATCGCCGGGGCCCCAGCCTATGTCAACAGCCCTCGTTGAGTGCCCGCCCTGATACTGTACAATTTCTAACAATTGGATGGTGGCAGGGGGGGTGACTGGAAGGTGGCAGTCTGAAATCGGGCCATCATCAGATGGTTTTGGGGGACTTTGCAGACCCTCCTATCAGCCAGTTATCATCCCGCTGACTTACTACCACCCGCCGGTCACTGGACTGTGCAGCCACTTACTTTTACTTTTTCTTAAAACCTCCATGACCACTTGGCGAATTTGCGAAAAAAAAACGTACATTTAGGTTGCATTTTGGACTGTGTGACCGTAGTCTAAATGTGTAACTTAGAAATGTAGACAAACAAAAACACATTTTATCTATTGACCCTAAAGTTCATGAACCTGCCTCAGTGACATCCCGTGATGGGCGGAGTCATAAATGTTTAGATTCAGAGCTTCATCAAACTTTACTTCTGTAAAAGTCGATAGATTTTTTCAGGAGCTAAAAAATCTAATTATTTAGATAGAAAAGAAGAAATAAAGGATAGTAGGTATCATTATAATTTCTTTAACATTTACATATAAAAATAATTAGTGACTTAAAAATAAAGGCAGGAGAAAGCATGTCATAGAATTAAAATAAACTTCTGTAGAATTTAGCCCTAAAAACCTAATTAGAAATTTACTGCATGATGTAGGAAAAAAAGATAAAATGTGTTTTACCCTGAATTAAGATTCTGTCAGCGAATGCTTTATTGTTATTTCTTTTGAATTTAATTATCAAACTGGCCGATATTCACTTGATAATACAGAACGCAGCATTAATATTACAGGACAGCTTCAACATTGTATCCTGAAGCCAATCTCCTCTGCAGGGGAAACAGAGCCAAGCTGATTCCTGAATAGATTTGAATAATTTGGGCCACAAAATGAAAGCCCTGCTCACGCCAGATCTCCACAGATGGACGTTATCATCAGAACAAAAGTAATTATGATCCACAACAAAGCCCTTCAAGTTAAGAATGAATTAATCACGCAGATTAGCTGCCCTGCTTATGTTTCATAACAAGAGATGACGCCCCCCAGGAAATCAAACAGGGTAGTATTAGTCATGACATAATGGCCAAATCTGTAATATGACTCCAAATAATAAAATATATTATTAGAGCTTTGAGGAGGACTGTGAAAACGTTTTAGGTGGAACTTTAATTGGTACTGAACATAAAAAAGTTTATTCCCAAAAGAAGAAATTAATTATAGCTGAATTATAAATCACAGCCTCACAATTTTACTTATTTGTAACCTACAGTACAACCAAAACCACTAATGACACAATTTAACACAATTCCACTGATACTTTATTTCAAAATTTTAAACAAAACCTGTAAATCTCAACAGGCTTTTTTGTTTTGCAGCTCTTGCAAATACAAGCATCTTTATAAACTTTATTTTCCAGCCGTCTCATTAAATCTGAATAAGTTTGCAATATTTTTTTCCTCCTGGAAGTTTTTCCTGGAAGCTAAAACGTTTTTTCTTCTCTTCCCAATGTCTTAAATATCGGGACGAGTGCTGAGGCAGCAAGATTTTACAAACGAGACAATCTTTATGGCTAACCTGAGAAGATAACTCGTGATGAGGAAAGCTTGTTTGCTTCTTTGAGAAGTTAAGACTCAGCGTTTGTTCTAATCACTTCAGAGGAAATTCATTATCGGAGAAAGAGACACATTTTAGATTAAGGTGCTGAGATCTAAATCTGACACTGAGCAGAAACTGAAAGTATTAAATGTGAAACGTTAAGGCGGTTTCATCATTTCCACTTGGCTGGCGAGGATCGTTCTTTGTGGTGGAAAAACCCTCCAGAAAGGAAAAGTATATTGCTACAAACACTAATTAGCTAAATCAGATATTATAAACAAGCATCCCAGAGGTCCATCACCTCCACAGTTGTTTACTCTCTTGTAGATTAGAGACAGCAAATTTAGTTACAACAAAGAGCTTGCAGCCTTTAGGAGAAATGGATTTCTGCCCACTGTCAGTAATTGCTAAACTAACTAATCTGCAGTACAGTCAGAGGGGCCTCCTTTTAAAACCCCTGTGGACTAAACTGCCAGAGCCAAAAGATTGCCACTCTTTTGTATGACATTTAAAAGCCAACTGGCTGACATGGGCCTGCTGCAGAGAGCAACACGAGAATCGAATGTTCGTCTGAACGAGCTGGCTTTATCAGAATACGAGAAACGCTTTGAGGAAAGCATGGAGTCATAGTGTTTAACTGAGCCCAGGCCATATTTGACCAATTTTAGGATACTTAATGAACTGAAATGTAGGTAAAATCGTTCACATCATTTTTATGCTGAAATTGATAAAAAATCTAAAAAATTATAATTGAAAAGTATTGATAAATCTTCCAAAAGGTTCCCAAGAATTAAAAAAAAAACAGGTTGAGAGATAGTAGGATAGGTTTGATAAGTTTCTGGAGACAGATTGTATAGAAGTGCAATATATTCAATTGTGGGATTTTGGGGGTTTAATTGGGTTTTTTTGCTCTAATTTTTTAAAGAACTATAAACAGGCTGGACACTAACCTCATCTGCAAAAAATTGGCTCAAAAACACAAAAAAATGTTATTGTATGAAATACAAAACAAAAAAAACAAAACTTTTTTTTAATGGAATACAGTACGCTTCCATAGGATTTTATCCTATTAGAAAATATAAATTGCAATATGAAGGGTCAAATTTCCACTTTAATTTCTACTTTTTATTTGCTTTAAGCTTTAGTGCTGTATCATTTTACCTTTCATTTTGTTCGGTTTGTGAGTTTGGGAGGGCATTCTCGATACTTCATAATTTTTACTATAACTGTTTTACGCTTGTAAAGCACTTCGTGTTACTATTGTATGAAAAGTGCTTTATAAATAAAGACTGATTTACAAAGTAATGAGACTAACTAAACTCCTACGTTCTACCTCTCCTTTCTGAACAGGCTATAGGAACAGCTTGTGGTAGACACTTATGTTTGTCTCATCATTTATCTGGTTTCCTTCAGTATTTTTCTTTTTTTCCCTCAAACTTTAAGTCTGTTTGGAATAAATTAATTAGTGGTTTGTGGCACATTGTGAATACAAAGTTTCAAACTACATGAATTTGGAATGTTCTCAGTTGTAAGCATTTCAAAAAACCCCAATAGAAAAAAACAAATAAATGCAGGAATGTCTCAAACCTCTAAAATTGTTTTTAAATAAGTTTTGCAGAGCCAAAAAGTGCAAAAAATTAGAGGCAATTGCTTTGCTACATTGTGTTTGTGTAAAGACTTAAAAGTAATTGTGTAAAATGTTTGAGAACATAACCACAAATACTGAAACTGTAGTTTGCTTATTTTTGAGATATGCGCCTTAGATTCCTGCAACACTTATGCAACGTTGTGTTAAGGAAACCAAACTAACAGTAAACACTTTTATTGCAAACTTTGGCGCATGTTTAAAAAATTGCATTAGAAATCAGTCAAAAACAGTAAATAAATCTCAAAAACAAAGTTTTTACGTCTCAAAAACGCAATAAACCATTTTCCTGAGCTCAAAAATCTAAAATATGTTAAAGTACTTTATGAGGAGTTGGCTAAAAGAAAAATCAAAGACAAAATTAAGAAATGTGTACCACAATGTGCAAATGTAAAACAGTGAGAACAGATGCATTTAGGTTGTGTGTTTTTGTATCTGTAGCTCATTGGGTCGTCCCAAACCAGCCACTATCAGGAAAAAAAACATGGACAAATGCTGCCTGAATCTTTCATTCAATCCTTGTCTAAAAAACCTGTTTGGTGACCACTAACTTTTGTAGAAATTGAAAGTCCAGACAGATGAAAATCATGCAAAAGCAGCCACTTGTGAAGCAGGTAGAGTGTGTTAGCTGCAGCTCTAATCTGAACAAACTGAGCATGTGTAGCACGGTTATCAGCAATTTCACAAAGCTTGCAGCAGCTTAATGGTCAATCTTGTGTCTAAAAAGCCTCTTATTAATCTGCTGCAGGCTGCTTTAGCTGTGACGTGTCCAGATGTATCACCATGAACAGATGCAGGGTGTTAAACGCATCTCTCAAACATGGCTTACTCACTCTGCTGCTGAAGCCATCACTGAGGCAGGAAGGAAAACCAGGGAAAGAGTGTTAACACATAGAATGTACTCTATTAAAGTAATTAGGCAACATTTAAAGAAACAAAAAGGAAAACCTCAGCTGTTCAGAAGGAAAACAAAACTCATTTTTACCATTTTGAAGATTCTAGTCAGGGACCCTTTGCCATCTCCAGCACCGGCCTTCTTGGTTGACTTCTGAGGACCCTGGAAGTGAAACAGGTTCAATTTGTCAAAATATTCTCTAAGATGTTGTCTATATGTGGCCGACATTTCAAATGAGAGGCATGGATTACTTTTTAGTTTATAGCCCGAGATAGTAAAAGTTTTAGGAAGTTACTGAGCCTCAGAGAGGACCACAAAGGACAGAAGATAACTCTCCGTCTGCATCGGATGATGGATGTGTGTACACTTCTACCCCTGCAAATGAAACACTACTGTAGAGGATAGAGAGCTTTAATTGTGCCCTGATTTTAAAGTATAATTGTGTCCTCCTACCGCAAAGTCACTAATTGACTGAATTATGCAAGAGTTACAAAAGTTTCTGCAAAGGAAAGCGTTCTTTGTCTGCACACTGTCTGGAGAATATTAAATAACAAACATTAAAAGTTCTACAAGCCTCTGTCAGATTAAAAATAATGAAGCATTTTTTAATCATCAGTGTATTTGGATCCATTTTTTTATGTTCTATCTCTAGAGGTCAGATAAGATTTTCTTTTTGTTAGTTGATCTAAAACAGGAGTCTGCAACCTTTAAGACTTCAGCTATGTTCACACCGGAGATGTGACGCACGTTCAAGAACACGCTAAACACGAGTATAGCCCATGGTGTTCACACTGGACGAGCAGGGAGGGGCTACTTCTTTTTTTTCTGTTGTTAACTTGCACCAACAGTTGGAAGATTCTTGGTGTGAAGTGTTGAAATGGTGCAAATCTCAATAATCTTGCTCCAGGCTTTTTCTTTCACAACTTGATTCCAACATACGAAAGACTAGTTATCGAACAATTCCGTTATTTCTCCTCCACAATCAATTTTCAAATGGTTGGCACTTCTCTTAGTTAAATAAGGCAGCATTCAAATGTCACTAGCAAATCCAAGTCTTGATTGGTTAAAGTTCAGCTTGTCTTAACTTTCGACGCACTGTACGTAGATCCCAAAAAGGGTCTTAAAAATGTGCGTAGCTACGAATGAACTCAAGCTTTGAACGCGGAAGCCTGAAGCGCACACTTACACGCATATACATAGGCTAAATCTGAAAACCACTTCTGGACACCACTACAGCTTCAATGCTCCTACAATTGGAGCAAAAGGGAGACATCAGAGGGGTAGAGAAGTCATTTAGATTCAGCCACAGACTTTTCACTAAACGCACTTTACCGCGGATGGCGTGAACGTAGCTTATAAAACGCCATTTGGTCCAGTTTCTTACCGACCAAAACCAAGCAGGAGCCACAGTTCAACAATTGGATTTTAAGCGTGTAATATTTTTATGTAAAAAACATATTTATTTTACTTTTGACCACAGGACATTGAAGTTCCTTTCAAAATAAAATACACCAGGTGTCAAAACAAGCTGTACTTGCACTTTTAATTTAAACGCAGTTACTAAACTTTTAAGCACTTTGCCTAAGAACAGCGGGTAGCCAGCGGCAGAAATTAAGAATGTGGGCTTTAAACTTATTCTTATAGCAAACAGAACTAATTATAGATTAAATATTTTACCTTTAGTTATGTGATGTGAGGATTTTGGGGGTTCAGCAACGTACACAATACCTCTTGATTTAGAGCAATATCATCTTTAGGAAAAGAAAATATTTTACTAAGATCACCTTAGTTTAAAAATCTAAACATAAATGACAAACTGTGACTAACAAATGTATCATTTATTCAAATGCATTGTTCTTTAAAGCCAAAGAGCCAGAATGGAGACACATGTGGCTCTGGAGCCTCAGGTTGCAGATCCCTGATCTAGAAAGTAGAAAACATGTATTTCCTTTAAACTCAAACCTCAACTTAAAACAGAAACATTCCCAATAGATTTGTTCTCAAGGAATAGCACAAGTAATATATGTATTTTAGGTAAATATAGTTTAAATTAGATGTTGTACTAAAGGAGGACATTATCCACCGTTTGGGATTTACATTTCCCGTCATTTAAAGTAAAAATGTCATTTTGTTCGCTTTCTTCCTGAAATGATATTTCCTTCCTTTAAGCTGCAGCTGTCCTTCTGCTGCCTCACACTTATTCATGAGTGGATCCGTGTAAGTGCTGATAATGTTGCCAAATGCAGCAGAAGGCTGCGCTGCCTCAGGGCACCCACACAAGGAAGTCTGAGATGAAACATGTCTGATGAGGAGGAGAGGATGACCGGCGTTATCTCCGCCAAACGCTGCGCACATTATTATGGATAAGTCAGCCTCTGACGTGAAAGAATGAACATGACTCAACGGAGAATGGACCAAAGGAATGAAAGGGTTTCTTATCATTGATGGATGGACGGATTATGGAGGAGAAATGGAGCCGGTTTAAGATTTAGAAGCTCATTGACGGGGTGACCCGACTCCTTTTTAAGTTTAATGAGCCATGATTCTTTTCCTTTTCCAAATCTAAGACAACCTACCAGACCTATCTTGGCTGCTAGTCCTCTCCACTGGGGGGGGTTCAGAAAAACAAGAGGGAGATAAGGCAGGAAACAAGAAAAAAAACATGTCTTACTCAGCAGAAAAACAGGATGGGAAGGAGAGGTGGCATGTAGGAGGGTCCATCCGAATGGGGGATGAGTCACAGGGTGGAGCACAGAAAAGAGTTCAGGTGGGGAGGAGACGGGACAGGTGTGAGGGGTGGAGGATGTGGAGAAAGCAGCAAAGCACAAACTTGCAGTGAAAAAAGTTCAAATGTGAACATTTTTGATCATTTTCTTAAAGTCCCACTCCGATCATCTGAGCGTCTTTTGATTATGAATATGCCGTTTTAGCCAAAGTTTAAAAACTGTCATTTTCTAGGACAAACTTTCTGCAGTTCGTTAAAACTTTGCTTCTAAGTTATGCTCTTATTTCCCATCAACCCTATAGAGGCTCTCCCGCTAGTTTACAGCCCCTCACAAACCCAAGCTAACATTACCAGATATAGCCAGTAGTAAAACAAAGACATTCATGGATCTATTTGTCTAAAAGTATATATATATATGTATATATACACCAGGGACTCAGGGAGTAACTGGAGAAAGCTTGGAAGGTGAGAGTGACAGTGGTGCTCTTGGTAATTGGAGCACTCGGGGCTGTAACCTCCAAACTGATGGAGTGGCTACAACAGATCCCTGGAAGTACCTAAGACAGTTCAGTCCAGAAAAGGACAGCGCTAGGAACAGCTAAGTTACAGTACTACGCGGTACTCTCAAGCTCCCAGACCTCTGATAGAGGGCCCGAGCTTAGAGAAGAAACCTCCCGCGGAGAGTGAGCGGGATGTTCTTTCTTTTAAAATGTCATTTATATATTTATATATATATATATATATATATATATATAATATATATAAAAACATATAACACATGTATTTAAATAAATGTGTAATTTACTTTTATATATATGTAGTTTTAAATTATATATAGGCTATAGGAACTATATATATATATATCATATAGCATATGTATATTAATAAACAATATATATATTTTATATATATATTTATATATCAGAAAAATTCCACAAGAACATGTTAAAAGACCATTTTTATCGGAGTGGGTTTTTAATTCACAAATCTCAAGAGTTTTAAATATATTCTTTTCTTTTTTAAAAACTCACTTCTAGCAATTAGCCCTGAAGATAGTTTTAAATGTGATCACTCAAATTTTTGGGGGAGAATTTTGTAAACGTTTTCCTTCACAAAAGCACTTGAGCAAATGGAATCAGACTCACCCTAGACTTGGGAGGGGCAGGGGACACCTGAGGAAAAGGATTTGACAGAGACCACAGAGGTTTTGAAAGTGAGCAGAAAAGCAAGGAGGCAAACATGGCAGAAGAGAACCCCAGAGCAGCTGGGATCCCATGAGGGTTTACTCACGATCGTGCGAAAGAAGTGGACCACGGCGTTCTCCCCGCCACGCTTACGAGGGGAGGTCGCGGAGGCTTTCTGAGGGGCTGGAGAAAGAGCTCCACGGAAAGAGCCCTGGGAAGACGAGAAGATCGCTGTTCAGACTGCTGGAGCTTTCACTTAAATACTTAAGGTCACATATTTTAAGTGCTTGTTTCAGATGTTGAAAACAACATAAAGTTGATTAACACAAAAATATGTTACTTACCTAAAAAACATCATAACTTGAAACAAATAATTCAGTATGTAATGGAGTGGTGAGTGTTGCCAGGCTTGAAAGCCACAAAAATACATGCAGCAACACCTCAGGACCTTGCTGACACTTTTTTGTTGTTTTTAGCCCATTTTTGCACTTTGTGTAATTGCATTTACAGGAACCACTTAGTCAGCTCCATTATTGTGAGCACTTATTTTCAAAAAGTCATCCCACAGCCCCTGCATTGACTGTTAACCTACAAGCATTGAAGAATTCAATTTGAAGGCTCATGGAATACTGATGTGGAGGTTTCTGATGTGTCCAAATCTGTGGAACATGAACAGCCCACTATCTTTTGATATATTGTAACAGTGTTCTCAGTGGCCTTTTTGAAGGATGCTGAGTCTAGAGCTGCCATGAAAGAGGTCTAGAGGAAGACCAAAGAGGAGGTTTATGGATGCAGTGAATGAAGACATGAAGGTGGCTGGTGTTAGAGTGGAGGATGCTGAAGACAGGCTTAGATGGAGGAAACTGATTCGCTGTGGCGACCCCTGAAGGGAAAAGCCCAAAGGAAAAGAAGAAGTTCTCAGTGGCCTTTTAATAATATGCTGGTTTTAGCCAAAATCCAAAAACCTGTGTCGTTTTCTAGAAGTAGTTTCTACGGATCAGATTAATTTGAAATTCACCTCCTGCCACTATAAGAGCTCGGAACATAACATATTTTCTACATTACAAATACAATATTTTACAAGGTGAATTTTTTTGTCTGCTCCTGATTCACAGCGATCTGAATTAAGAAATACCCAGAAACACAACTTTTAGCTTAATTTTCTTTATATATGTCCTCCATCATCCGAAAAATGACACAAAAACAATTTTCATCAGAGTGGGTCTTTTAAGCAACAAATATAACAATCAAAGCTGTTGGTCGTGGTCAGAAATTAGGCTAACAGCAAATGATAGATTCCCTCCCTACTTAAAAATATGTAGTGCTGCACTATCTAGTGTCCTGGACACTTCTTTACTTTTTTTGATATGATGTCACTGATTTTTACGAAGTTCAAGGCATTTTATAAAAACATCTAATGACAGTTCTGCCTCCTTTACGACTGTCCGAACCGTTTAAACAACGGATAACTCCGTGATCACAAAATTTAAATGTTTACCTCAACAACGGAGAGCTTCCCCTGAATATATGACAGCTCTCTGAATTACAGTAGCGTCCCCTAAATGCAACACTGTACAACTGTATATTGTTGTCATCATAGGCAGTGAAAATCTCAGCACTGCATGATAAGATGACAGCCACACAGCTTGTAGTCATTCTCTCTGGTTGATCGTTTTTATTTTTTATGTCAGCAACAGGAAAAGAGGATAAATTAGGGGATTTTACTCCAAGGAGAAGCCCCCTGGGCTAATGAAGTCGCTTTTTCAGCTAAATTAACCGTTAATAACATGTCTGTGTTAACTGAGTTAATAAAGTCTCGGTATACCAACTGCCATCAAGCGAAACAGAAGAAGAAGAAAACATTTGTAAATGGGAGGTACAGATTGGGTAGACACAGTCGTATGGTCCATTTCTTTTGTTTCTTTGTAAATATTAAAATACAATTTTCATCAATATAAACATTTTAAGAGGTTATTATTGTTATCAACATCTAAAGACATACTTTGACCATAAAATGTTTAGGTAGAAGTAAACACACTTTTGCAAATGTGGGGACTGATCAGGTAACCGTTACACATCTGGTAGTGATGGGAGTCGTAGATTTGGACAGCAAATAAAATGACAAACGCATTATAGTGCTCTATGTAGTGCACGTGTGAAAGTCAAAGCCCAGGGGCCAGATCCGGCCCTCCAGATCATTTTATAATATTTTTAACGACCTAATGTTGTCTTGTTGTCTTGAAGACAATTTTTTCCACATCTTCCTGCTTGGATTGATAAATGTAGGGATAGGGAGAAGCCATAGTGAACAGGAAGCTATTCTGATACCTCAGACTTTGTTCCTTTTAGGCTGAAACAAACTAGTTATTTTTAAGAATAAAGCTTTAGGTCAAAAGGGAAAACTCAAATTTAAAAATATATATTTGGGAGTGGGTTTGTTTAGAGCAAAAAAACTTTCAAAACACAAAGACAACATTTCAGTTTTGCTTCTTGAAAGTTTTTTTTTTTACATTTTTCACTGGTGCTTCCCAGATCCTGACTGTAGCTGCTTTGAGTGTGCAGCTATTCACTACATTATATGGACCTAAATCTGTTTACACAGCAGCATTGTGGGAACTTGACCTCCGCATTGGAACATAATAGAAAGCCTAAATAAGACTTGCTTTGATCCAACGATGCGTTATGCTGTTACTGTGGGGTAAATATTTCTGCAGCGTCAGGTTGGGTTGAGGGGAACCAATATTTTATCCTCCAAAGTGGATTCATGACAATCACTGTGTGTATGTGGGGGAGGTTATGAATGTCATCCATTACCTCCACTGCCTTGCATCAAAGAACTTTAACAAAAAAAGGGCGAGCGTCTCCCTGCCTCCCACATGCTGGTGAGGTTTCACCTAATCCACCTTTTATAGATGTTTGGAAACGGCCTTATAGGAATAAAAGGAAACAAAACACAAAAGGACAAAAAACCAGAGCTTCCTCCCAGCAACTATTTTCAACGACTGCATCGCCATTGACGTCAGCTTCTTGTCGATTCTAGAAACCCTTTAATGATATTCACTCCAGTGTGCGTCTGTGTGTGTGTTGTTTTGCACGGCCATCTTTGCTGATGTGGAAAATTGACGCATAAAGAAAAGCAACAGAAAAAAAGAGCAACCTCTGTGACTGCTGCGCCCTTGTTTTGAGGGAAAATAAAAGAGATTGGAAGGAAACAATCATTTAAAAAAAAAAAATCAGGAAACCAGTCATACTTTGGATGTAAATGAGTTACTACTTCTCTATTTCCGCTCTCCTTTTTCTTCTTTTCAATCTGAATACAGAGAGCACCCAGTAAATAACTGCAGCTCTGGTGGCTCCTGGGACGTTTTCAAAAAAGACATGACGTCAGACCGTAACAGGTGCTGGCGCCATTTACCTAAAATTAGACCTCTTCTGACAAATGAAAACATATTTCAGTGAATCTTGAGTGGTTTTCACCAGCACAGCTTCAAAGATTTTCTTCTTTTACTTAATGATCATTTCATGTTCAATGACACTCATCAGAGAAACACTTACACGCTGAATTTGGTCGTCAATTAAGAGTTTTGTGGCATTTTTTTTTACCATTTATTTAACCCTTTTAATTCTCTTTTAAACAGTTGGAAGAAGATTTACCTTTTTTATTGCGTTTTACATAAGGGCAACAACAGCAACTGCTTTACGTGTTAGCATATCTACAGGGGCAGAGCTAAGGGGGGGACAAGGGGGGCAGCTGCCCCACCACCAAAAGGCTTTGCCCCCTTCCAATTTTTGAATCAATATTTGCCTCATTATTGACAACAATTAAAAAAAAATCATCAAAAAGCTGTAAGCATTGCTCAGCTGTTTTCATTTGCCACCCTTACGAAGTCTTCTGCCCCCTCTTGCCCCCCAGTTAAAGTGTTTTTTGGGTTTTAATACTCAGTTAATTTACTTGCAGAGTAAATGTGAAGATTTTACATGAGAAAAACCTCAATAACATTCATCCCTCAACATTTATCAACATTGTTAGCATTAGCTACTTTTGATGTTTTCCATTTTTTTAGGGCTGCATCCCAATTAGTCACATTTTTACTTGAAACCACAGAAAATGACGGCATCAAAGATGTTATAAAAATAGTGTAAATGAAGCAGCTAGGTTGGGTTGATCCGCTTTGCATTGAGGCAAGAATATTCAGTTTTTGTTTTGCAATTGTCGATTTTGAGATGAAACAAGACTGTAGAAGGCATTTTCCAAAACATTATATTACGCCAGCTTTGAGGAAGAAAGACGAAAGTCATATTACTTCATTTATCATAACAAGCGTCTACATGTATGCAGATGACTCCATACTTTATATAAATCAAATCTAACAAAAGAAATATCAACTAAACCAATTTACTTAGATTTTCACCAGAAGTAAAAACAGGATTACTCAGATAATTAGTGTTTTTTAAGGAAAATATGTCTACATTTACATAAATGACCATCTCTTTTTAATGAGTGTGAATCCTTCAGAACATTTTAAACAAACTTATGAATAGTTTTTTCCATATTTTTATATTTTAAAAGGATACATTTACATGGATCAATAAATAAAATGTAGTCATTAAATTCAGAATTCAAGCCGTAAATCTTAGAAGAACTGTAGTAATCTGTTTTAAAAACACACACTTTGACATTTAGAAAACAGTTTTATTTTTACTTCTCAATTGCTTTTCCTTGTCAGATATAAAGTGATCTGACCCGTGCGTCTCTCCCTCCAGGTGAATTAAAATGACTCAAATTAGCCTGGAGTGGTCCTGACTGCCTCACCGCTCCGATGTGACATTCACACCACATTTTTCCAAAGGAAATTAGATTTTTTTTTTCTCCTTTTCATTTCTCTCATTAGTCTCGGTTCAATTTCGTCAGTTATCAAGCAGCAGCAGCTAGAGAGCAGTTTGTGTGAAGGAAATGAGAACCATTTCAAACATTTAAGAAGACGAGAGTCTAAACAGTCACAGCCAAGTCAGACGCAGCGGTTTGGTTCATCACTGCTGGTGACTATTTTCAGCAAAATGCCCCGTTAGTCACACCTGGAGGCTATAATTGTTGTCGCCTTTTTTGCTGTGAACATATTGGGGGCTTTTGGAAGCTAAAGAGGTTTGAAATGTAGAAATAACCTCTGTGCAGGAATATTGTAAATGACAAAGCTTCACATAAAGAAAATAATATTATCAGGAACAGATAAAACATGATCAAAAATGAGCAGGTGGTATCAGAGTAGGAAACCTCCATGATCTTCAACGCTTAAAAAGAATTTTGGGTCGATTTCTCACTGAAAACAGTAGAAACCACAACGTTTTAGAAAAATAAAAGTCTGATTTGTATTTAAGTCATTGCTACTATTATGATTAATATAAATGAACTATTTTTTTTAAAGTAAAAATAAAGTAAAATAAGAAATAGTTAAAATAGTTTGAAACTTTTGACAGAAGTTCACATGATTTACTTTCAAAATAAAAGACATATTGAACCATATAGAACCATCCTAATATTACAAATGTAGTAGTAGGTAGTGTCATACCAGCAGTGGGGAAAAAAAAGATTAATTTTACAGTTTTTTGTCCATGTCTACCAGAAATGTATAAATCAGACCTTTACTCTATTCTTTGAACCTTGAATTTGTTAAAAAATAAAATAAAATCGTATTATCTGGTGCGCCGGAAGTATACATTCTGGTTCTGTTTACTGAGATTGTGGTAGATGGTGCTCAAACTTGTTTAAATGTTTGACTTTGGTAAATTACAAAGCCGAACTCCTTGATGGATTGTTGGTGCATTATGGGTATTGTAGTCCAGATCATCCTGGAGCGATACGTACTGTTCTTCAAATGTGTGCGACTGGATTGAAGAAAGTTTTAAGTGATTTATTTTGGTTTTTTTAAATTAACAACCAACTTACTTTTTACATTAACTATTTAAATTAAAAACTGTTTTACTTGAACAGAGAGCCACAATGGAGGGTTAAAAGGGCCACAGTTGCCTAACATTTGCTACAATCTGACTTGACGTTCGCTTTGATGAGCAACAATCATTAAATATATTATTTCTGTCACGTACGGCTGTGTGGTGCATTTCAGATCCACGAAAAGAGCCAAAATCCTCAAATCACATGTTGGTATTTATCCAGAAGTCAATTAAAAAAACTCTGCATTCAGAAATCAATATGTCCTCCGTTCTGTGCAGAGCAGGAGGCCACATGAGCGTCTCCTTCATTTACTCACGGTCTTACTCACATGTCTCTTCCATCACAGCTGACCTTTTTAGTAACAATCATAATCAACATAAGCCTCTTTTCCCGGTTGTTGTTGTTGAAGTAATGAATGGCAGAGGTGTGCGGCCGATTGATTGAGCTGAAAGAAAAAAAAAAATCCTCCTGCTGTGTAAATGCAGCAGCCGTGAGAAAGTAATCATATATAGACCATGAAATATTATTCTGAGGAGCATGTTTATATTTTTTTTTATTTAGGAAAAAAAGAAAAGATGATAGGAATTTCCTTTTTTTATAATGTTCTGGGCTTTAAATTATTTTAAAAAATTGAACACCGTTTTAGATATTATTTCCATTAGTATTTAGTGAGTTATCCTTGTGTCTGTGCTTATATATAATTTTGATAATAAAGTAAAGTGCTGTAACATATAATTGCCATCAAACGAAGGTGTTTAGCACAAATCAGGTCAAATTGGTAGGACTTTTTTAAGCACTAAAGCATTAAAAGCTGATTATTTACTCACACGTGTGACTTTTATAATTCTTTTTCTGCGTTAAACAACTTACAGCTTTAACTAAACCTTCACCCTGATGCCAAAGTGGTCAAAGTTTTATTCTAAGAAAAACTAAGAGAAGAAATAAAATAAGAAAGCCAACATTTTTCCTAACAAGTTTGTTAAAACTAACTTTCTGTGCCAAATGTTGACTGTACTTGAGAACTGGACCAAGTGAGTGTGATGTCACCCGTGGAAAATAGCTTACTTCTGGCTCCAACCAAATGATGTCAATTCAGTTGACCTTTTTTCTAACCTGGGATGCCGACATGTTGGAGCCAGACGACATTAGTAAGCAGTGATTGGTCCCAGTTAGTCTGAGTCAACGTTTCTGTGGCAACCAGTCTTGCCAGTTATATCTCACCCTTTGATTATTAATCAAATTAATCAAATGTTTGGGGCCGGTGGGCTTTTATCAAGTCATCTGATTGGTTAGATTAAGACTTCAATAACTTGCAATAAAGAAAAAATATGAACAAAAAATTAGAATTAGCAATAACACATTAAACATGTGTTAGCAAGAATGACTAATAGCTGTTTATTTCTCTATGGAAGTCTATAGGATTTTAGTTTCTTGGAGACGGGAGGTACTTCCTGTTTGGAACGTGAAGGGGGAGGGGTTCTTCAGTCCAGTTCTCTGTATACAGACTTTTGTCCCAACATTTTATGGGTCTAATCTAAAAATTTGTCTCGACTCTTCATTGGAGTTCATCTGCTCTTAGAAAGCATGCAGTCAGATTGAGTCCATCACTAAATATTGTATTGTTTTGGCTGACTGAGTGGACTGACTGTTTTCATCCTCCTCTGGCAATTTAATGTTTAGACTCACACAAACAAGCCAATGCAGTCATCCATTACAGAGTTTTATCGGAGCTGTAGCTCCATTTCCATTAGGCTTCCTCGGATAATTCGGTTCAGCTTCGCGGTGAGCTCATTGGATGTGACCGAACGTCTTCTTGATCGTCTTTGTTTTCAAAATCAGAGGCTGCAGTTTACTGAAACACCACTTCAACAGGCAGAGGTTATTCCAGTTAGATTGCACAAAAGAACACAAACAGAGCATTGAGGCTGATGTTAAAGAGTTTTAATTAAGCAAAGATCCAAAAACAAAACAAACAAAAGCTTAGAACAGGATTAGGTGAACAGATCACAAACGGTTGCACAGTGGGAGGTGGAACAAAGCAGCACTGATCCACCGCTGTCTACTCTGTCCATACTGGGTCCATGAAATGTAACCTGAGGTGAGTAAAACCTGCGGGAGACAAGGTGTCAGAACCCTCCCCATGACTAAAGACACTAGGGTTAAAGCACAGTACCACTGGACATTACAGTAATCACTCCTGCACTCCATAGTACCACTGATTTTTACACAAATTAAGATTCAAATTAGAAAGAAAAAAAACGCTTTGATTTTTGAGTCCTCATTTCTGCTTGAACGGCTACTGTTTATGCCAAATGAAGAGTCCCTCCACTCAGCATAATTACCCTTATGATCGACAATAAAAATTACCATTTGAGTCCACATCTTGTGAATATATATAACCCATAGTTATAAATAGTTAAAAAAAAAACATTGAAAGCAAAAAAAAAACAAAAAACTGCCGAGCATGCAAACAGTTTAACATCACAGCAATGTACATGCGTTCCGTCAGCAGCTCAAAAATGTACACAAACCTCCTGGATAATATGGCAACATCGAGAATAGTAGCTAGCAAGGTGTGTAGAAAGACTGAGCTTTAGACTTGATATAAACAATCACAGTAAAAATATTTGTCTTTTGTTGAAATCTGGCTTGGAAAATAAAAATCTGTAGCAGAAAGTTAGTGCATTTCTATTCTTTTGTTTTGCTAGAGGCAACAGAGGTGGGGTAAACCTGCCACTTCTCATCATTTGAAGGCAAAAGCTCGGTGATACATGCAGAAATGTTGCTTTTTTTATAAGTTGGACTTTAGTAAACATTAGTTTGGAGCAGAGGAGGGCAAACTTTTTGACTCGGGGGCCACAAAGGGTTCTCAAATTTGAGAAGAAGGTCGGGTCAGGTTTATATTTTGGCATCTCATAAGAGAAAGAAATAACATGAAATCTGAATAGAAAATTAATTTAATTTTGACTGAAAATTAATATATTTTAAAGCAGTTTTTATTTCTATTTCGAAACTGTTTTTGTTTTAGTGCCAATTGTGACAAAAACCTAAATTTAGAGAAATGCTGCTTTAATGTGGTGTTGGAACTAGGGGTGTGTATTGGCCAGAGTTGTATCATGTATCGCAATATTGTGATACATGTGTCATGATACAATACATATCCAGGTATATCCCAGACAGTACCAAACAATGTCTCACTGTTTTTTAATTATGACTTGAGGATTATCTGGAGATTAATACATTTTTCATAATAGTAAACTTGTAAAATACGTTATTTACTGATCAGAACATTAAAGGGAAACCAAACAGGGTAGTTGGAGGTTGACTACATTCTCAGCCCAGATTTGAAAAATGCCAAAAAAAAGGGTGGAGTTAGTGGAGCCGTACTGATGTCTTACATTGAAACAAGTGTGTTCAGTTGACGCAAGTCAATGCATAGCAATGGCGCCTGTGCGCGCACGTCTCCGTCTATAGCAGCAAGTAGGCGAGGGCCAATCCGGTAATATAAGTCAATGCTTTTGCAATGCCTGACAGTGGGGCCGCCAGCGCAGCTGAGGGTTTGCAGGTTCGAAGAAGACCCGTGTCTGAGAGAGGTAAAATGCAGCTAGCATCACAGCAAATAAAAGCTAACGTATTAAACAAACAATCTCGGGTGAAATGTTCATTGCAAATCCATCACCAGGACAGAGTTTGCTGGATATAATCCCAATCACACTCAACCTCTGTTTCTTAATTTCTAAGTCCACCGGAAAGTTGGGTAAACCAGTAGATTTTTCACAACCGAAGGCAAAACACCTACTAGCCATGCTAAAGCTAACAACAGACCATTACAGAATTAAAGATGGCATGGGCTTCTATACTGGAGCTGTAGAGCATGGTGACTTGGAACTTCTGGGTCTTACAGCAGTTGACCAATCACAAAACTCAACTGTAATACCTCCTTTCATCCTGTAGGGGGCAGCACACAGGCAGTTTTTGACTATATTTTCATTAACTAAACATGTTTATTTTAATTTGGCAAAAAAATTGGCAACAGAGAACACTTTGAAAGCCCCATTTATAGAGGACAACAGACAAAAAAAGTGGATTTACTGTTTGGTTACCCTTTAAGCACTGCAACTGGATCTCATACACAAGTTGCTTTTACCCAAGCAAATTCATTCTTTAGACTTAGCTACATGACTGCTTTCAAATAACTAACTAAATATCGCTCTAATTAATTAAATGGATACAAGTATTGCCCAATAAAGTATCTCGATATTTTACAGAATCGATATTTTCTTCGGAAAAATGCACATCCGACTCATAAAGGACACGTAATGTCAGAAAACGACAACTTTCAACACCATACAAATGCTAAACAACTTTTAGCACCTAGGCAAAAGTCAAGTGTGTTTGTAGCGCGCCCTCTATGGGGAGATATCTGAATTACAGGGAAAATTAACATTATAATCAATGATAATTATAATCTATTCCAGTCAGATTAAATTGGGGGGGTCAAACTCAATTGCATAGGGGGCAAAAATCCAAAACACACTTTAGGGCGCGGACCGAACAGGATAAACATTTATTAAACTTTTTTTTTTTTTTACCTTTACTATAAATATTATTCCAGAATAAATCAACTTAAACCTCAACTCTTTAACACTGGAGCTCCAATGTTTGTTCTTTGATTTTCTGTAACTTTTCCACCATTAACACGATAATTCCAGCAGATTGTGGAGGAGAAAAGCGGCTCGTGGAGCCGCTTTTCTCCTCCACAATCTGCTGGAATTACCGTGTTAATGATGGAAAAGCTACAGTATATTTAAGATTTTGTGTTTAAATAACTTTCAATATTTTACTCTCCATATCAATATATTTTATCAAAATTATACAAGTTAGAAATAAGCGCAAGATAACATCAGGCTATTAATAACAATAAAATAAAAGGATTTGAAGGGCCGAATCCGGCCCCCGGGCCTCGACTTTGACACGTGTGGATTAAATGGTCATTAGTTTGCCCACCCCCGGTCTGGAGGATGACATGCAAGGTAAAAGTGGAAATACTGCAGCAAATTCAGGGTTTGTTGTCTTGAACTTCTCAAGCCAAACAGTTTTTGATCAGCAGAAGCACGGCGTGTAAATAGAAAAGAGTTTGTCCTGAATCCTGCTCTGAACAGCGATTTTCGGTTAAGGCGTGGGAGCAATGCAGATTTTCAGGCTGTTGAGCGACTTTTATTTTTGACAATTACCACAAAAGCTCTCAGTGTGGAGGAGCAGAGGAGAAAAAAAAAGATTATTTTTTATATCACACAGATAAACCATGTGACTTCAACGACAATAGACCCTCTGATTCTCCCTTTAGAGTTTCCAAAGTGTTGCTTGGGCTTGAGATTTCCTATAAACTCCTCATTGTTCAACTGATTGGCTCCTAAAACTTGAATTTCTGAGCCGTCGTTGCCTCGAGGGGGCATTGCTGGGCGTGGAGCCCCCAAACCGCACAGGCTATAGATCCATTCTGGCTGAGCTGTCTGCCTCTTAATAGCAGGGACAGCAGTGCCAAGCAGTCCATCATGTCTGGAAGCAAACCCCAGTTCGGCTAAACTGGTGGAGCGAGTGCAAATGGAGCCAGACGCAGATTTCACCACAAACATCGAGGACCGTACCTTAACTGCAGCAAACCTCGGCAGCAGCACTGCATAAAAATGGCGTTCTTTTATTTAAGTTTTACAGCACAGAGATTTTCAGTGATAATAAATCTGTTTTTGATCATTTATAGTATAATTTAATCATTAAGTCTAATAGTAACACAGAAGAATGAGCACATTTAAAGGTCTGAGGGGACTTTCTCGCACAAAAATGAAATAATCACATCCTAATAACAAGCACATTCATTTCCAGGCTTCAGTACCAGAAGTGAAGCTGTTCTCCAGTTTGACACATGTTCTCATGAACGAGCAGCGTTACCTCAGAAAACATCATGTGAGAAATAAACCCAAGAAATGCTACTCCAGTTAGTACCATTGAAATAAGTCAAGAACTTTAAAAAAGGTTTAAAAATCTTTGAAAAAAAAAAAAAAAAAAGAGAATCCAGAATTTCAAGAATCAAATCATCAACACAGAATGTCAAACTGTCTAAAGTCGGAACAAATTTCTCTGCTCAAGAACCTGGAATAAAAGGACTGTATTTCTGTGCTCGGACACAGGAGAAGGATTGAGTCCCGATCCCTCTCACCTTTCCCTTCTTCTTCTTGTCGCCTCCAAAGAATTTTCCAATCTGATCCAAGAGCCCGGGGTTCTTCTTCCTCCGGCCGAGCCCGAAGGCGGCGGAGGCTGCGGAGCTGCTTGCAGATGCCATGGTGGTGGAAGCAAGTGTTTAACTGTCAAAGTGGGTTTCTGGATCTCTCTTAAATGAGAGACTGAAAGAGTAGAGGAGGAAAAAGAGAAAACGGAAGAGAAGAAGGGGGGAAAAAAAAAGCTAGCCTATTCTATGTCCTGCTCGGGGCTCTCCGACCCGCACTCCGAAGCCGCTCCGCTGTGCTCCTGGATGGTCTGCAGCTCGTCCGACTCCGAGGGTCGCTCTTTGAAGGTGTTGTCCTCCCGGCCCGGGGCATCTCGGGAGAAGAGGCGGACCAGGTGGGGGCGTGGCGTGGCGGCGTCAGGGTCAGCTGTGCTGGCGGGAGTCCGGGGTTGGTGGGGGCCCTCAGCGCCCGTGGAGTCAGTCACCACCGGCTTCTCGGAGACGCAGCCATTGTTCTGTAATGCATCTGCCTCACCCGGGCCTGCGCAGAAACAACAAGGGTCATCTATACGCTCAGGCCTGCGAGGCCGAACAACAAACGGCAGCAGCACAAAGAGCTCCTTTGACAGAGCCGGGCCCTTCCTGCTGCTCTGGAGACGAGCGGAGCTAATATTTCTCTTCTGAGCTGGAAAGCAGCTCACCTGTTGAGCAGGAAAACTCAAACACAAGTCAGCTTTACTCTATTGAACTTTTTTAACGATATTCAGTCAGTACTCTATTAAAGTCAACGATCCTCTTGAGATGCCGACACAAAGTCAGGAGAGACGTTGAACCTTTTCCTTTTTCAGTCAATTGAAAAATTACAGAGCAAATCTGTTTCACATCCTCAAGTGAGCGTGACGGAGCACAGAGCTGTGTGAAGCCAGTTAGGTTGATATTTCAAACTATTTTTATGCAATTTCAACCAGTTCAGTAGCTTTATGGTAGACTGTCCACTCTGAGACTGGAAGGTTGTGAGTTTAAATCCAGGCAGAGTCATACAAAAGACCAAGTGCCGCCCTGCTTGACACTCTGCATTAAAAGGGTTGGATTGGGGGATTAAACCATCAAATGTTCCCCTGAGCACAGCTGTGTCTGCAGCTCACCCCTCCCCCAGGGGATGTGTCACACGCAGAGAGTAAATTTCACTCACCCAGGTGCGTGTATTTAACTTAACTTTACATTGTGCGTTTTGTGGTACAAGTACCAAGTTTGGCATGGATGTACATTAGGATTTCTGAAAAGCACATGCACTGCCATACACTCAATTGTTACAAAAATATTCAATGTCTGTTCACCCCAGTCTCAACAATATGTGCTATTCATCGATTCTTTACACTTGAGCTGTGCGTACAAGTAAATGTTGACTTTCACCTTTTGGCAAATATTGGTCGGGTCACCACAGCGGATTTATGGAGAGAAAATTGACTCATCTGATTTGTGTAATTGTTGATTTGCAACTTGTGTCTGCATGTTTGGGTGTGACTTCTGATTTGTGTGCAAAGTTCTTGATTTGTAACTCATACAATACATTCTGTCCAAAACTTTATGTACTTGCAATGATGTTTTGTACAAACATTGCATAATACAAATGAAAACTTGACATTTTCCCACTTTCTTTAACAGATATGCCCGAAAAATAATATATAATAGTCTAAATATGCATTTGCAAAACACTCAACACTAAAGTTTCTCTGTTCACTCCCTCGTGGCTGCGCTTTCCTTGTAGCGTCTTCACCACAGACCTTTATGTGGTTTTAAAGTTTTAAACATGTAGTTTTAGAGTTTTCAGTAAATGTTTATCCTGTTCGGCTTGCGACCTAAAGCGTGTTTTGAATTTTGGCCCATCGTGCGATTGAGTTTGACACCCCCGGTGTAGTGGGTCGATCCGCCCTACGTCCTGCTTCGCTCCCTGGGTGTGGAGAAGGACCTTGTGCCGTCTGCTTGCCACAAAGAACCAGGCGAAGGGGGTGAACCTCTGTCCGCTCTCTGGGTGTCGAGGACCTCACACCGCCTCCTCGCAGAAGAGCTCCATGGCAAGTGCAACCACAAGGGAGCACTGAGATTTGAGAAATTTAAGCGTTGAGTCTAAAAACATTTTCTGGCATATCTCTTCAAAAAAGTGGTAAAATGTCTAGTTTTCACTAGATAATATTTACAATAGAAATTCAAAGCAGCAATTAAACGCATCATTTACACACAGATCTTGGGAACGTCAAAACAGTCTCAGATCTAATTTGTGCGTACATGTGGTTTGTGTGTGCGTAACAAGAGATTTCTACATACATTTTTTTTAAGATTTGAGTGTGAAGTTTGTTTAAAAGTGTAATTTTAATTTGTGCATGTGTGAATTGTATTTTGTAATTCTTGTACATTTGAAAACACATTTGCAAGTACAAGTTACACACAAAATGTGTTGCACAAGTTACAAATCAAGAATTACACAATTCACAATTACACATAAACATGTTACAACTGGAGAATTACGCAAACAAATACAATTAGTCCATTTTCTCTCCATACAAATCAACTCTCACTGATTCACATAGGTGGTTTGGCTAAGAATTGGACGGCAGATGCCCTTCCTGACCCAATTTTTAACCGGACTTGGGACAGACACGGGGAGAGACTTGGATCCACCAGTGACTACACAGGTAGTAGTGAATTCAACTTATTGCTCTACCTGAGAAGTGAACCCTGGTTTGCCATGTGCCAGCCCTACACCTGACCAACTGAGCTGAGGTACGTCCATGCCAAATTCGGCGCTTGTACCACAAAATGCATGGTGGTTTTATTACTCGGCTCCACTACAACGCTTCACCTCTGCAGAAACCCAACAGAGGCAGTTCTGCTATTCCTGAAACATCCACTCTGACAGCAATCTATTAAACGGGCCAGCTCCCACAGCAGAGGACATCCAGTGCATTCCTCCCCCCTGGAACAATATCCACACTGTAACCCGACAGAATCGGCGCAGAACCGCAGCATGCTTCTGCGGGCTCAAACAGAGCTCTGTTGTCAGAGCTGCATAGTTATTACGCAGAGACAAAAGCTGGACTGTCACTAAAATAACTCCTATAAGTATGGATTTTCTATCCAAAGCCCGGTGAAACTCATCTGATACCAGACCGAGCAGCTCCGAGGCTGCAGGCTGTGAGAGCAGCTTCTACTGCCGGGGGTGGATAAGAATATCGTTTTTAGGTATGGAGATGAAGAGGTGATGCAAAAAAAAGGCTCAAACAGGTTGTCAAACTAAATTAGACCTCCGTGAGGGTTGTTATTATGCTCTGCCAAAGCGGTGGTCGTGGAAAAGATTAAGCATTTTTTCTCTCTGATCCCTAGTGTCTAAAGCTACGAACATGTAACGTCTTTAGCCCACGGTGTCAACACATTGTGAAACACACAAGTCTGAGTACACCCTAAATGTTCAGTCTAAGAGTTGACCGATTATCGACCAGATTATTGACATAGATTTTTGTTATGTTGACATATATCGGGATCTGCCTTTTTTTTATCTGATGGGTCAATATTAAACATGTTATTTTGGCTTAGATGCCACTCTGTTGCTAGCAATGTCATACGCAATCAAAAATGATTATGCAAACCTGTTCTCTACATGTCACGCTGGAAGCAGCTGGGGTCAACACAAATGTCTTTTTACACCAAAAACTGGACGTAGAAAAATTAACGTTTGACTTCCTGTAGTGTTTCCCCACTTATTTGCATTTCATTATCCGCATTTTCACATATTTGTGGACTTTTTTTTCAGTCAAATGACTCACAAAAACTCAAGACGCTTGTATAAAACTTTTGCGTATTAAAGAGGTGCTGAGGTGTGTCTCCGGTCTCAGGGATGCCCCTGCATGGAGAAATGTCATCAGCTGACTTAGAAGCGGTAAAAAAGATAATCACGGAGGATAATTATCATCCGAAGTAGGCGTTAATGTTGGATGAAACCGGCCTCCCTCTTCTGGAAGAAGATGCCCCCTGTTCTTTAATACATGTTTTACAAAGAATGATCAGAAGTGTTTTTGATGAGTATGGATCGGTAACAGACATTCTTCGGCAACGGGGGTGGGGGATGAGACGGGGATGTCCGTATTCGTGGATGTCTCCAGCCCCCAACTCCCTCAATGAGGGGGGAATACTGTACTGAGAAAATAGCTGCTGTGTGGATGGCTAACTATGGCCCCTCCCTCTTGTGCTTTAAGTGACTTGCTAGCATGCAAAAAAGCTTAAGAACTATAAACTTCGTAATGACTACAAGGACCGCCAAGTTAAGCCACAAGATCCATTCTGCTTTTGATTTGAACTATTCAAAATTTTAATTTCTGCTTTTTTGTGGGAAAAAAGTTAAGAAGTTGGTGTTGATATTTTTTTGTGGAGCTTTCTTGTGTCAATTGAGAGATTGATTTGGGCTCTAGGATTTGAACAGCATTTTAAAACTCTTTTGTTACGACTTCTGAACACTGAAATCTTCACAACATAACATGTTGGAAAATAAAGATCTAAGCAAACAAAACCAAAAAACTGACAAAGAAAATTAAAGGTAATTAAAGTTTTTTTTTTTTTTTTAAAGCAGGTGAATACTGCACCATAATAAATAATATAAAAACAATAGTTTTCTGAACATGTAAACTCACAAAAGAGAGGTCCCTCAAATTAATTTAAGAGACTTAAAAATCCTGCTGTGAATTTTATGTGGTAACTGTTGAAGGTGCCAATAAATATAAAAAGGTTTTTCCACCACACGCTTGGTTAGTTTTGGCAGTTCTGCTTTCCTTTTAGCATGAAAAAGTGCCTTAAACTTGTGAGAAATGCTAAGCAACAAGGGGATAAATAAACTCTGTTTTAATCTCTTACAATATTTTATTAAAATATCCTCACGTATAAAGATGCTAACAGAATAAAGAAGCGTGTCATAACTGCTTTTATCTTTCCTTTATGTCTTTGTAAACCAACAGCAGGGACCTGTGCACTGAAGTTTATCATAAGATTATTGAATGTGTTTGGAGGAT
Organism: Oryzias melastigma; assembly: GCF_002922805.2. NCBI lineage: Eukaryota > Metazoa > Chordata > Actinopteri > Beloniformes > Adrianichthyidae > Oryzias > Oryzias melastigma. Next base: position 30,696,751 of record NC_050527.1, read on the forward strand.
TTCCACAAGGGGTTCCTGCAGATTAAGTCAAAAGAGCTTCGTCTTCTTAAGGCGCTAATCTGCGCACAATAGTTTAAAGCCTTGAGGGAAAGGTGATGAGTATTTAATCTGAAAGGAGTGGCTGCAGAAGAACAAACTGAGATGTGTTTCATGAGGAAGCTGTTCTCCCCCTGGAAAAGGTTGATGTTTAATTCCTGTGAGGCCTCCTGATTATGCATCATCTATCATCAGTTACCAGGAGAACTTCCATTCACTAGAAGAACCAATAAAACACAAATTATATTGAGAAAACAAATCCTATGAGACATTAAATCAATCAGACCTCCACAGCCTACAGCTCAGCCGCTTAATATTAACCAAATGTGGATCATGTTTGCTCATAAAATGCTGAAATAGAAATGCTAATCGGATGACTTTAATCATTCAGGTTTATAGTGGTCCCTCGTTTATCGTTGGCTTACATCTAAAAATAAACCGTGATAGGTTAAAATTCAAAAAGCCTTTTAAATCCCTCACTACACACTTTAGTCAGATATCTCCTGTCTGCATACTCTCACACTTTTCCCTCTTGCTTAAACTCTTAAAAAAAACTCGAAACTAGAAAAAAAAGTCCAGTATTTTAAAATGAAAAAAGTAGATCACAATCAAAGATTGATGTAAATTTGGGAAACTGATTTCTATTCTGTACAGGAGACACGGAATGGAGGGGATTGACTAACAAGGCCAACAGCCAATCAGGATGCAGAACACTATCCACTGTAAGAAGAAGAAAAGAAAAAAAAAACCCTGCAAAATTGCACTGAATAAAAATATAGTGTAACACTGTATAAGAACACTGTATACGCAACATTGTAAAAGAATAAGTGTCCAGAAATGCACGTTTGTCTCAGCGATGAAGAGTTTTATAGATCGAATCTTTGTTGATCGGAATCCAAGGTTGTGTTCCAATTCCAAACCTAATCTCTAACTATTAAAACACTATATAGTGTGGGGCTATGTAGTGCACTGGAATTTATAAGTAATACAGACATAATGCTCACTGCTTTACTTTCCTTTTTTTAAACACCGGATATGATGTCAAAGATTTCACAAAGTGAAAATTGAATCAATACGAACATTTTAAGACGTCTATTTATGACTCCACTGTGTTCTGATGATGAAAATGTGGATAGTTCATTGAAAAAATACATGTAAACATTTTTTTGTGCCGCAAAAGTTGTTCAACCGCAATGCATTGTGGTCTATATAAAGTAGACTTCTGGGAAATTTCTATTGCACTCGATTTTGGAATTACTAGATTCGGACAGCACTAGAAAATGGTGAACAGTGCACTCAGTGAGTGGGGAAAGGTGGAAATTGAATCAATACATCTTAATTTCTTACATTAAAAACTAACTGAAATCTGTCTTTTGCCCCTAAAAGACAAAAAATTGTTTTACAGAAGCATCCATTTATAAATTTGATGAATAAATGTCAACTTTTTAAAGATAGATTGATTTTAAATCAATAGATTCTTTATCATTCCAGCCCTAAAATCTATTTATCCTCAGATGAAGACTTGATGGCACGGATGGTTGAGCAGTGGCCAAAAGGTCAACAAAAGCTGTGGGCAGTGAATGATGAACATTGTCCAGCGTCATTCCTCCGTCTTCCATCTCACAATACAGTTATAGCCAACGACTGGATTTATGATCAAGACTGGAGATGGCTTTTACACACTAATTTCCAAAACTTTCAAAAGTTCAATCCTGAAACTTTGTGACCATATGAAACCCCAATGAATGGATTTCTTGGTTGAAGGACTTTGGGAGAAAAAAAAGCAACATTTCTTTAAATGTTGCTGAAGAGTTTGCCCTTCACTATGTTCTGACCTTTAAAACAAACCATGTAAACATGATCAATCACAGCCTCTTTTGTTTCATCCTTTTCTTCTACCGTACCAGCACAGGCCTCCAGTCAAATGACATCCAACCAGCACCAAACAGAACTTAATAAAACCCTCACAACACCCGGCCATTTTCAATAATTACGCTGCTCCGTGTGACAGCCAAAGCTGAATCTTCCGAAAATGTTTCAGTGTAATTTGGAGTCACTTGTTTCACAGTGACTGACCAACCCTGCAGATCAGGGGTCTGTGTTTCATGAAATCAGGTCTTCATTTCTCTGTGTTTTATGAAGTCGTTGATGACACTGAATTCCCTCCACTGGCCAACTAATCCCCCGAAGTAGCATTCCCATCACTGCCCTCACAGGTTATGACACAAAGTAAGGCTTGTAAAAGACTGAACTGATTATGCGGCGGTCTTATTAGCACGAAACCAAAGAGAAGAAAAGGTGTCCCGAGAGATTGTGAGGTTGTTCCTCTCATGAATACTGCATTTATTCATGAACTAGAACCTTTGCATATTGCTAGTTTCTCTTCATTGGAAAGGATCACAAGATACTGAACTGATCTGTGTTTTTGATCTCAAAACCAGGACTTTATCACCGTGCGTGGTCACAGAGACAATACCCAGATGATTTGTTTTAAATAACAGTTCAAGTGCTAAAAACAAAAATATGTCAAACTTGTTATTGCTGCTTCTGGACGATTTGGGTTCAACAGGAAGGTCTGGGTCCCATAAATGACCTGTTTGATGTGTTGGGTCTGAAGGGAGGAGGTATGCAGGGAGTGGGCCTCAATCTCTTCATTTTTCCTCCTCCTCTTCGGTGTGAAAAGGATGTGTGGACAACCATCTGGGACAACAAGGACCATGGTGGGCCAGAGGCGCGGGAAGCATTCCTCTAGGAAAAAAAAAGCGTCCATCGCTATGTGGCTCAGGACCAAGCCTCCTACCAGGGGCAGAAATCTCTCTGCTACTGCATTCATGCAGGATCTGGGGCTCCCACAAGCCTTTCAGTAAAAAAAGACAGTCTCTGTCCCTGACATTCGGGACTTCAGTCCTCCAGAGATTCTGCTGGAGAAGATAAGAGTCACTACAGAACTACTCCCTTATAAAGTCATGCATGACCTTTGAACTTCACTTCCAGGCCTGACTGTAAATGTGAGAAAGGATGTGATGCAAGAGAAACCATTCGCACACACCGCTACCCTGTGGCAGCTACGGCGAGGTGGGAGGTGTTACTTTTTTTTTTTTCTTTGCTATGTCAAATCCGAACAAGAAAATCCTCTACGCCTCATTTGAAGACTGATCTTTGTTTGCTGCAGGTTTCATCATACACCCAGCGGTGTCGGAACGCTTCAGGGATGTTGGAGTTGAACGCTTCAGTGGTATTACAGAAAATCTAACAGTAGAGCTTTGCACACTTTTGAAATATATTCTGTACAATGAGGTTTGGGAAGAAGGCATAACTTGCAAACTGTAGGGTAAATTTGAATGTTCCTAAAGTTAATCGATAAATACTGACCTATAGTGTGAATGATAGAATCAAATCTAAATTCTTTACAACAGGATTATCCAATGGATTGGAGCACAGCGCTAGAACACAGTAGCTGTGTTTCCATTTACTCTGAAATTTCGCAAATTGGGTTTTCGATAATAAATTCTCTTAAGGGAAACACCACAATTGAAAAAAACTTGCATTAAAAAAAAAAAAAAAAACTTTTTTGCGCTTAGAGGAGGTGGTTTTTAGGGTGTACTGAAATAGAAATTTTTCGCAAAACTGTAATGGAAACACTTTTTTCAAAATAAATGCCCTTTTTGTTATTAAGTGTCTGCTCTGAACGCAGCACAGCGGGCGCCACAAGACGTCCCACAGCGTCACAGCGTCGCAGCTCTTTATACGTTGCGTATCATACGGAATCGTACAGCTCCTCTGTAAAATCACCAACCAAAGTCTCATCTTCACTTCATCAAAGTTGGCAGCCTGAATTAGACACAGAAGTCTCCTTTGAGGATGAGCATGAGTGCCGTGACAAACTTAAATTGATCGTGGTTTCAAACAGAAAAAAATATTCAACTTGTTAGAATGGTTATTAAAAACCACTGAACAGACTTCTCACCTGCATCTGAGACTGTCAACGGACTAGTTGTGCTGCACTGCAGTGATGCCACCCAAATGCTCCTTTTTAGTGAATCAAATAATAAAAATACTTGTTCTCATCCATCGCCGTGTTTTTAATGACTTATAGCGTAAGTTGGTTTGGGCTTTATTTCAAAATTATGATTTAATGGAAACTGTGTCATTTCAAAACAGTTTTTTTCAAATTTCCCAGAATTTTGATAAAGTTTTGCGCAAATGTGTAATGGAAACGCAGCTAGTGTGAAGCCTGTTAAATCACCATAATATCATGATGTAGGTCAGAATTAGGCAATTCCAGGCATCGAGGGCTGCATACCTGCATGTTTTCCCAACATACCGTCCTCTTGCATGTTCTAATTGGCACACCTGAACCAGGTAATCAGTCATGAGTAGAGCTTGAATATCCAGAAATCATGCAGACACTGCATCTCTCAGGGGCTGGAGTTGCCTATCCCTGATCTAGGTAAATTATTGATTCTGATTGGCTGCAGGGTGTCCACTAAAAAGCGATAACAAGTTTACAGTGCTAATTATTGACTTCATATTTAATTATTTTATAGATGACCGTTGTATAAGTGGGATAATGTCCATCGAGGTCTTCACTATCAGAAATGAACGGACTTTGTATAAACAACCGTCCAACGTGAAGTGAAGGACGGTTCAGGCCTTCGAGTTATTCTATAATTTCTCAAACTGGACACCTCATCAGGCATTATCTCTAACTTTAAATGTCAGTTCCCACATAAACTTCCAAAAACCTGGAATTCAAAGAGCAACAGAGAAAACCTGGATTTTATTCAGCCAATGATGGGTGCATATACACCTATATATAGCTTCCACACGCCAAATGCAGCGCTAGAAACTCCCCATGAAAAAACTGGCATAAACTTAAAGCTGGATCCTGAGGAATGATTATCGGATTGGTCAACTTTACTGTTTTCAGAATTAGAAAAAGATTCAACAAACCCAGTCGAGTTGTATTGACTGGAATTGCTTTGAACAGCAGAAAAGGTACCAGTTTCATATCACAGTCCCCATATTTCTCCAAAAACTTCCATCTTTTAGTTGGACCGGTTGTGCCACTTTTACAAGAGTTGCTAGATTAGTGTGAAAGATCCTCAAGCTGCATTCTTAAAAATTTCCACTGACAGGGCAGAGAACTGAGGTGTAGTGGCTGTAATGTACAAAATATAAAAATAAAATGCCAGTAGTATGAGAATCAAGAAAAAAAACATTTGATACAAAAGGTTGACAAAGGACAACTTTTCATCCTGTCAGTTCATGGCTGTGTAATAAATGATCCACTCAGGAGCTTAGATGTCAAAAACAATCTCTAAAAGACCGTAAAGGGTCTTAATCAAGGTAAAGACTATATAAATATACATCATAGGTGGTCTGGTTTCTATAGAAATCAGCTTAAGAGTTTTGATATAAAAGTTTAACTTAGTTTCCACAATCTTACATGTGAATCAGCTTTTACCATATTGTCTCTCTTCATCTTTGTGCCTCTGGAAAATGAAGATTTTCCTTAGGGGAGAATGAGAATCTATTCTTTATCACTTACCCTCATTAGAGAAAACAAATGTGGTTTCCATGACATTTAGTTTGTTGAGAAAGCCAAATGTAATCTGCTGAATGCATGCACACGTACACAATCTGGTTACCCTCGTAAATGTAAATGCATCCTCTAGAACGTGAACATTTGTTACCGACCAGCATGCTACTGATATCATAAATGGGATTTTGACGGTTGGCTTGGTGGTGGCCTTTCCCAAGTTTAAGTGTTTTTATCTTAAACTCTACCGCAGCTATTCGAAAAATAGCAACAAGATAAAAAAAAAAAGTTAAATGAAAAATCCCAAATGTGTTTTTATCTTCATCAAACACTCCCTTAGCAGGAGCTCAAGTACAACTTTGCATTAATACTATCCTCTGTTTTGACAAAATCTAATCAGAGCTCTTTCAGAACACGGACAAGGACATTAATGAGAGCACCAGACACCGACACTTCATCCATGTTTCTCCATCCTGTAATAATAAATATGCATTCAAGAGGACGCCAGACGTGAAAGGAAGGACAGATATTGAAAAGTGGTGTACAAGAGCAAGAAAACACATTACAAGAGGAAAAGTGCATCCAGCTTCAACATATTACAAACAATTTATTACAAACAATATCTTTACTACAAACAACAACGATAAAGATGCTTTGACCTTTGTATACAGGAGAGGCTAATTTATCAAGGACACCACAGTCAAAGGAGTAGAAAGGGTCATTTTGAACCAAAAGAAATGAGAAACAAGTGCTTTTCACAAAGTTTTATCTTTATGAATTTGGCTTGTTACTCAGTTATGAACTGTGTTTTTATAGCAATATCAGAGGTAAAAAAAGCACCATAAGATTAAGTCAAAGGGGGCAGACAAATAGAAATTCTGTTGGTCCGCTTAAAGTGAGTTCGTTTCCCCCAATAATGCGGAAAAAAGTTTCAGTCTGAATACGCACAAACGAATCCTGGAACCACTCTCAGACCCATTTTTCGAGGTGGTCTCTATTCGTTTCCAATCGGACTGAGCTTCGGTTTGCTCTGAGATTCCTCAGCCTGAATACGATCTGCTCAGACAGCGAAATAACTGAACCAAAACGGTCAACCTAACCAGCGGTTAAATGGCGTAAACACGTTCAGAAAGAGGCTATAAGTGGGCCGTGGACAAATGTAAAGCATTGATTGTCGTTAACATTCAGGCAAACCACAGCATCGCAGCACCTCCATCTTTTTCTTTTTGTTTTGACCCGCCCCCATAACTGCTGGCCAATGATTGAAGAGATCTTCAGTAATGTGGTTTTGTTTACACGATTTGGTCTGAAACAAATCTACCGTAGACGCCACTCTGAACACAGACCAAATGTAATCTTCAGGACTTGATCCGGAACAGGTAAGTGGACTCCATCTGAACCAACGGACCTTCCCAGTCTGAATACACCCGAGTCTCTTTTCTTGATGGTACTAATTCTATCCTTGTTAATATTTTACCTTTTTAAGAAAAGATTGACATTTATTTTTTCCAATTTCTTATTATCAAACGAAATACATTGCTTTACTCTCTCTATACATGACATGAAAAGTCAAATAACTCAAGAAGTTAGATGTTTGGATTGCATGTTACTCTGCTGTTGCATAATAAGAGTATTTTTACTGTAAGGACCACATGGACTCATACATGACAATGATCTGCTACGTAGGTTTTTAAGTCTGGTCGTGAGCTCTACGTACAAATCACACACTTGCAGACACTTAGAAATCCGATAAAATTAGAATCCCTTAAACTTAGAAATCAGTTCATTGATCAGATTTCTTTCAGAGCTCTCAAACCTCTCAGTTCTTTTAAAACCTGCTCTTATTATGCTGAGCTGGTGACCTTTGTTACTCTCCAAAAAAGAAAAAACAAATGTTGGATTTCAAATGACAAGCATTGTCCTTTAGGGTTTTTTTTTTATCATCCACCTGAATTTTAATAAAAAATAATAATAATTAAGATGCAAATGTACAAAATAAAGATGTCTTGGAGAGACACTCGATGCTCTCCCATCTGACTAATCAAGTCAGACTTCAGCTCAGCTTGTCTGTCATCCATAAGCTGATAATTATATCTGATACATGCTGTAAAAAAACACGTAGCTTTTCCTGGACAACGTACAAAAAAATCTTGGAAACCATTTAAAAAAACTCTGGTTGCATGAAACTTTCTCTTAAGTAATTTATTTGAAAGTGAGAATCAGAGTCAATAGTTCCCAGAGCCTCAACTATTCCGCAGTCCCTTGAGGTAAATGCATTGGCAGGAAACCTGCTTTGCTTGACTAAAGTCAGAGGAAAGATTTATTTAGACAGGCAGACTTAAGCAGATAGATAGTTTAAAAGTTTTTTTTCTGCAAAACTTGCACTCATACCAAGTTTATTCTTCTAATTTCTATTATGCTTTAAATGAACACATCTGGCCTTGATAAGACTAGAATTTAAACATAATCTCTTGATTTTTTTCTCACAACAATCAAATAAATATTGCAATAGAATGCTTTATTATCAACATTGTTAAAAAATGAACAAAAAAGTATTGATCCCTCCAGAGAGCCTGATTGAACCATGATAGATTAATTGTGATGCCTGGGCGGCACTGAACTATTACCCCCCAACCTTCACTTGTTAAAGAGCCGCTGAATCTCTGAGTCTTTTATTCAAAGGAAAAACAACCAGAGGACAAAGTCATTAAATGCGTGCTTTCCTCTGGGAAAGTCTCATGGTCTCCGTACTCACAGAGATGCTTAAATGTGTGTAGCCAAACCAAACCCATGATTGTATTAAATTTTAAGATGCGGTTTTCACCAGCAGCCAAAATGAATGGATGTCTTTTGCATAACAGTGGGGCAGTGCATGAGAAAATAGAGCTGTTATAGATTAATACCATCAACGTAGTGCTCAGGGATGTTCGAGACATGAAAAGGCAGAGACACATTCATTATAAATATATCAGTATTCTGTGAATAACGTCCTGGAGTATAAAAACTTGCTAAACGCTTGTGTCAAGGGCTTCAACAGAAACAGGACAACAAGATTTGTTTCTGTGCTGGCATTACTCTACAGTCCAATCTGGTTCAGGTTCCAACTCAGTGAGAAACTTTGTACTCGGAAAAGAACAAAACTCAAACTAAATGAAGGAATCAATACGAGTATGAAAAAAAATACTGGTTTAGTAAAGCGGTAGATACCTCAACAAAGTGCATATTTCATCTGCCCATGAAGGATACTTGATTTGCTTTCTTAAGGACAGTTTGGAGAATTTTACGAGTATTAACTCATCCGGTGTTTCTTAAGCATCTCCAGGTTTGATCAGAAACATTACAGAATGAATCTAAATTAGATCCCTTTGAACAGTGTGTCTTTAGATTTTTTAAGGTTTGTAAGACCTTTTAAAGAATGCTTAAAATCTAATTTTAAATCATATGCAGAAAATAACTGAAAAAAACAGCCAGAGTCTGCTGTTTCTTGATTTACAGATGTGATTTGAATGCCATGATCCCCATTGTACCAAGTTTCAATCACCAGCTCAGGGGCCTTGTGGTGGAGTGTCTGCCTTGAGAGTTGCGAGTTCAAATCCAGGCTGAGTCATACCAAAGACTCTAAAATTGTCACCCAGTGCCTCCCTGTTTGACACTCAGCATTAAGGGGTTGGATTGGGGGGCTAAACAACCAAATAGTTCCTGAGCACAGATGGGTCTGCAGCTCACCGCTCCCCCAGGGGATGGGTCAAATGCGGAGAGCAAATTTCACACACTGCAGTGCGTGACAAAACTAAGGGTACTTAAACTTTTTTAATGTCTTTTGGCAAACCGTGAAATTTGCACCATAAAGATTTCCACTAACCAGTTTTAACCTTCCATCCATCCATTTTCTAATCTGCTTTGTCCTTTTTGGGGTCACGAGGTTGCTGGTACCTGTCCAGGCTATGTTGAGCGAAGGCAGAGTACAACCCGGACAAATTGCCAGTCTTTTGCAGGACAAGTTTTAACCAATAAAAGTCATCTCTATTTTCAAGCCATTTCTCCATGAATTTATACATTCCCATTTTCCCACATCAACTTAGGCTGTGTCCGAATTTCCACCCTAATCCGAAACTACTAAAAAAACGGTATAGTCGAGACAATATAGTGTCCTGGATTTCAAAAGCAATTCAGAAACCATGCACACTACTTTACTTTTGTTTTTCTAAACGCCGGATATGACGTCACCGATTTCACAAAGTGAGGACGTCTATTTGTGACTCTACTGTGTTCTGATAATGAAAGAAAATGTGGATGGTTTATTAAAAAAAATATGTTAAATTTTTTTTTTCCCCGCAAAAATTGGTCAAGCGCAATGCATTGTGGTCTATATTAACTAATGTAGTGAGAATTGATGCACGCTAGTTTCTGTATTTCTGGTAAATTTCTAGGGGGCTTGATTTCAGATCAGATTCGGACAGCACTAGAAAATGGTAAATGCACTATATAGTGCACTACATAGTGCACTATATAGTGCACTATATAGCATAAATAGCCAACTGAGGTTAGACGATTTATGCGCATTACACACAGTACATTCAGGACATGCTTTTTGAAGTCACAGTGCGCTAATGAGAAAAAAATTAAGACCTATTCACCAGAATTTAAGACAATGTAATACTTTTTCAGGTTTTATTTTAGTTCAATGAAATCTAAGACTTTTTAAGGATATGCGGCCACCCTGATGTAATCAGTATTACATTCTTAACTCTTGTGCTATCTTATGAGGCCCAGATGACTCCAGCCTTACATTGACGTGTTATTCATCCCGTAACAAATGTACATGAAGGAAGACAGGATTTCATATCTGCATGGACATCGTGAAAAGCAAAAAAATCTTTGAAAAAAAAAAAAGTTCACTGTGCGGTCTTGTGGTGACATGCTCCCAACGTCAACATACCTAGGATAGCACAAGTACTAGATGGGCAATTCTGGTCCTCAAGGGCTGCAGTGTCTGCAGGATTTCCAGATCTTTAAGCCCTACTCATAACTGATTACCTGGTTCAGGTGTGTCCAGCCAATTAGAACAAGCCAGAGGACGGTATTTTGGAAAACATGTAGGAATGTGGCCCTCGAGTCCTGGAGTTGCCTATCCCTCTCTAGATTCTCTTGAGTAGTAGTTTCCAACTAGGACAGCAGCTTCTAAATAGTGGTTTTCCACTTTACCCTCTTTAACTTTCAGTTTATTCTCTGGATCAGGTGTGTTCAGAGAATCAGAGACTGGACTCACCTGATTCAGCTAAGCTGAAGTGACTGAGGTAGGGTTAGCTGGAAAACAGGAAAGGCAATGGCTCTTGAGAAAGCAGAATTGAAGAACCCAACTCTTGACTTTCTACTCTACTAGTTCTCCAGCTTCAGCAGATTACCTGAATCCTGTGACTCTAGGTCCTGATGAACTGATCTAGATGGATGTTCTTTGAGGTTCAGCAATGCTGTAATAGATTTTAATCCAGTTTTTACTTTCAAAATTGCCTGTTGGTGTCCTCCAAGAGGAAACGACTCCACCTCATCTGCTCTGCCATATGGGATTTAGCAGCTATGTTAGTGTTTTTGTGCTCTCTTTAGTTATCCATCATGCTCTCAGACTCTCAGCCTCAAATCCGGGTGCTAACGCATGCACACCCCCAGTAATTGTCATCCCAGATGGTTGAGGCCAGATGACGTGGCCTCCCCGAACTCTTGACCACAATGATGAACAATCCCTCACAACATGGCACACAAACATGGTTCCACAGAGGGAGGGAGGTGGATGCATACAGACAAGGAAGGAAAGGAACTTGCGTCGAGGGGGGGTTTGTAAAGGTCACAGTGAAGAGATAATCTAAGAATGAAAAGAAAAAACAAAAGATCAAGGAACAGAAGCATGAGAGATGAAAGGAAGGCGAACGTGAACAATGGTGTCAAACCCAAGAACACTGCTCCAGTGATGGATGCCTCTCTTTAACAATCAGAGCTTTTGAGGAGGAGGAGGAGGAGGAGAGGAGGTGCTTCGTGTTGGCAGTGCCAGGAGCCGTACCAGCTCGAGCCAGTCATCGCCATAGAGACAAATAACTGAGTCGCTGCACTTTTACATGTGTATGACCAGACATATTCTCAATGACGTGGTGACACAGTCCAGACATACAGTCCTAATAGCTGATTAACAGATCTATGTAAAGCACATCGTTGATGATGAAAAGTACGGTAAAAGGGGGGTAAAGCACTATAAAAGGATTGTCTAATCCATCGTTAGCTTCAATGTAATGGCTGTATTTACAGAGAAGCAATGTAGACACCAAGGGGAAGAAAAGAATATATAGACACCAATGAAAACCCAACAGTGGACCACAAACACACGTCGAAATCAAATACACTCACAATCTCTGAGGTCAAATTTCATTTCTAAAGATTATGAACTGAATTTGTTTTCATTTTGACTTGCTCTTTTTTCAGAAGCTTCTTTATGACGTTAGCAACGAGCAAAAACAGAGAAGCGGATTAGAGCTGGAGCTCCTCCTGCTCCCAATCAGCCGGCAGAACGGAGCACTCAGTCTGACTGCACTCCCCAGACTCAAATCAAATCACTGGAATCTGCGGCGGTCTTTTCCACCTTTAATATTTCAAGAGAAGCCAATAAGTCCCAAATGCAATTAGAAGGGAAGCACACTGCGAATAAAACAAGTGATAACCGGCTCTTCATTGACGAAAGTTCAAGTGTGTCTGGACTGAATTCAGCTTTTGATGAAAAACAGCTGCTGTTTGTCCTTATAAGACTCTAACACACTAAACTGTTGAAGTTTTTTATTTTAAAATAACATTCCTGGTTTTCTGACTGAAACTGGAGGTTGAAGAAAACAATCCAGTCAGCCAAAAATGTGTTTCTCTATTAATTTGAACTTTTTAAATTCCAGGTAAAATTCCAGTTTCTCCCCTTCAACCAAAGGCAGCATAGTGATAAACAGTGCACAATTAAATTAAAAGTGAAATATAAACATGAAGTAACATTAAGCGTAGAGTGCGTTTGCCATTTTATTTGGTTGAAAAAGTTACATTTTATCCAGAAATACAACATATTTTCATGAGTCGGGCGGCCTTGTGAAGTTGAGCACACGTTAAAATTTTTCCATCAGGATGATGATCTGGTGACCAATCCGTGAGTGAAAATGATGTGTCATGCTGCATGAACCACTCTTTCACAGTTTCAGCTGATATGTCTTAGAAGGAGCAGCTTGGAACATGCCCCGCCATCAAGACGGGTTCAAAGAAAAAAAAAAAACATCTTTTGATAGAGCCAATGCAACCTTAAATCTAAGTATTTAATTTATTATCACAGTTCTTGCCTTGCTTACTTTGCAATTCTATGTGGTGATTGTGATCAGTTGTGCTTTTCTGAAACAACACTGGACAAGAGTAAGGCAAGTTCCTTTTTTAAACAAATGTTTGATATCCTATTTTCCAATATAGGGCACCTAAAAGGCTTACTTTTTATGCTTTTTTAAACAAAAAACAAAATTGCACCTAATAATCCAAATATATAGATTAATTCTGGTTGTCTTAACTTATCTATCTATAAACAACTCACAGCGGTGCACAGCGCTGTCAAAATGTCAGTCATTTTTTTTTCTTTTTTAAATTGTATTTATTTGTATTATATTAAAACAATTGTAGTCTGTTTAATTTATGAGGGAGAATCTTTTTGACCCAATCTGAGTTCTGCCCTTCTCCCTACCCCTCCATTTGAAGGGGCTTTTGAAGAGCAAGTAGTGTCCGAAATATACATTTTAATATCCTCCCCTCCAAGTAGAGGGGAGGATATTAAACACAAGGGGGTTCTGAATCGCGCTGTGCCGCGGAGGAGAAGCGAATTTCTTCATGTGGGTGTGCTCTGAAGCACAGAAGTTTACAGTTAAATGTAAGTAATGACTTTTTGTTTTAGCATGACCTTTTTATAGTTACAAGCCACTATTGTCATGTATACTTGAGCACTGGAAGCTCTGCGCTAACGCTAGCTGAGCAATGATTATTGGTGACGTCATCGAAGGAATATGATGACAAAATGCAAGACTCTACTTTTCCATAACTCTCCGTTTGGAGGACTAAATGTAGGGCAAGGGAGAAGGGAAGAATTCAGTTTGGGCCATTGTAAATGTGTGGCTAACATGTAGTGGTGGGGCAGAGTTTTTTTTTTCCCACGTTACTAACAAGGTAGGAGTTGTTATTGTCACAACAACATTGGCTTTAGCTGTATCCATATATTTATTTCATGCGGTAATTGTGAATATGTTGCAGTAATTGTAGAGTAATTGCTACAATAATTGTTACAGTAATTGTGAATATGCTAATATGGCTAACATGTAGCGTGGGCGCACTGTTTTTTTTCCCCCGCTTTACTAACAAAGTAGGGAGTTGACAGCGTCACAGTAACATGTGTTTTAGCTGTATTAGTCTGTTTTTTATGAGTTCCTAATAAGGTTGGGAGTTATAGGAATTTTAAATGTGCTAATGGGGCTAACATGTGGCAGTGGCGCACTTTTTTTTTTTTTTTTAACGGGTTAGTAACAACGTAGGAACTTAGCATTGTCACAGTAACATTTGGTATCAGTATGCTTTTGTGCGTGTTCCTAATAAGGTTACAGGTGTTGTGAATATGGTAAATCTTTTGATGTAGCTAACATGTAGCATAATAGAAACAAGTTCTTTAGTTACTGTAACTGACAGACTTATGGTGGACTTTTATCTCACTTAATGCAGTTAATAGTTCGGTGTGAGTGCAACTTAAAAATGAAACGAGGTCAAAAGTAGACTATTCATTGACCGTATAAGTGCAGAAAGTATTGTATTTATATATACAGACGTGGACAAAATTGTTGGTACCCCTCAGTTAAAGAAGGACAAACCCACAATTCTCACTGAAATCACTCAAAACTTCCAAAAGTAACAATAAATAAAACACCTGTGATGTCAATTAAAGGACATACCTGAGTTAATCATGTCACTCTGGTCAAATAGTTTTCAATCTTTTATTGAGGTACCATCATTTTTGTCCAGGCCTGTTTCATTAGTTTGTTTTTTTAAATAATTATGTTAATCAACAATTCAAAATTGATGGCTGATTTTAACTGTTTAATTTTAAAAAAAATATGTATATTTATTGTTACTTTTGTAAGTTTCACATGATTTCAGTGAGAATTGTGGGTTTATCCTTCTTTAACTGAGGGGTACCAACACTTTTGTCCACCACTGTATATATTTGCATGCCTCAAACTCCTAAAAACCTGTCTTTTGCGATTTTGGGATTCTGCTGTTGGGTCATACTGAATACTCAAAGAGCTGAGGCAAAAGTTTCAGCCTGAACAACGTGCACACTCAGGTTGTGGAAGGTCGGTTTTACAGGAGGTCTGTTGAGCTCTCTGCATGAACAGTTTATTCTATGTAAAGAATTATGCACTTCCACACAATGTTTAAAAAGAATCTGTTGGTTTGATTTGTCAAATGGCATTATGCATTGGATGCTGTTAAAAGCTTTTATAACAGAGTTTTTACACAGATATGACAAGGAGGTGCGACTCTAATAGAATTCGGTCAATTCAGTATTGATTTTAACATGAATACAATTCAATAAACAAGCTGCTTGAAAGCCAAAGACAGACTAAAGTGACAAAATTATTTAATTGGCATTTTTCAAAGAAAGATGAAATGAACGTGTGAAAATACCACAAGATGACTCAAGAATTTGTTCAAACTGTACTTCTTTTTATATTTATTTTATTTTTTTACACAAAGAGAAAGCATATTTGCTTCTGTGCTAAGTGGCAGAAGATCAATGTAGAAAATTATAAAACAAAACCAAATGTGTGCAATTTTGGGTTTAAAAGTATTTCGTTATTTTTAGCAGTTACAAAGCGAAATGTTCTTTTCTCAGTAGAAGCTGTTCCTGCTCCTCTGATTCCCCATTCCGATGTTTTTGTCAGGGAATACACGAGCTTCTGTTTTTCTCTATCAGTTAAAAAAGACTTCAATCAGCCAGCACAAAATATGGATTGTTGTTGGATCTTAATGTCCGTACTGAATAGAAATAGTTTTTCTAAAGAGACCTATGTTGTATTCTATGGCAAAGCTAACAATTGGTTTGTTAATTTGTCTTCCTTCACTTCAAGGTTCTTGTTGCATGAAAGTTCTCAGAGAAAATACTCTCTGCACTTGTGACTAGCAGCTCAAATCAAACCCCAACTCACCCAATTTTTCATTTTTCTCAAAAGCTTCCTGGAAGACTCTAAAGTTTCAGGAATCCTTCTGAAAGTCAACAACCTCCAGTTAAATGTTTCAAAATATATTTTTAATATAAAAAGTAGAGCTGGGGAAAATGACTTTAGGCAGGAAGATTTAAGAAAACTTGCATGGGAACCTTCTGTGGTCAGTCAAGTCTGTACACGCTCGTGCGGAGAAATCTTAGTCTGCTCAGAAATGTGCAACCAATGACGTTGTGGGAAATGTTCACGTGATTTTGTCCGCTTTCACACTTCAGAGGACCCAACTGCCTAGAAACCAGCTTGTCCTGCTAGTCTTCAAATAATCTTCATTACACATGAGATATTTTCATACTTTTTTCATGATTTGCTCCTTTACAAAATTGTGCTTCTGCTTGAAATAGAAGCTCTTTCTTCATTTGCTGTCTACTTACATCCAAAGTTGGCTGAGAACATTGGAGCACCAAGTTTGTTTGGACTCCATTTAGTGCTCTTGGCCTATTATTAGGCCTGCACGATATGAGAAAAATCTGCGATATTCAATATCTGTGATTGGAACAATGAGTCAATTCCATTTTATTTATATAGCCCAATATCACAAAACAATTGTCTAATTAGGCTTCATACAGGTAATTGTACAGAAGCAGAAAGTCGGTCATAAAATATAAACAACAGCTGATGCTTCTCGGTAAGGAAAACTCCTAAAAAAAACAGATTCTAGGAAAAACAAAAGAAGAAACCTCGATCTTAATATGACTTGCGATAAATGGACAAATAGCAAAGCAAAAATACATTTTAATTTTGATTTGTTACTTCAAACTACAAAAAGTTAGTTTAACATTTGTTCAACCGGAGACCAGTTAATTCTCCTTTTGTGGTATTCATGCCACACTGGTCTGATACTGAAATGACGGTAAATTTTCAGTTTATTGTGCAGGCCTACCTATTATCATACCAAGGTCAGTGTGCAGAGGCACAAATGACATATACTTCTGTAGCTTTTCTCCCTTACTTGAATGGCCCAAAGCGCTTTACAGTCACAGCCCCACTCACACACTGATACTGTTGAGCACTGGCGCCAACCTTCCAACAGAGGTGGTGTGGGGTTCAGTGTTTTGCCTAAGGACATTTTAACACATGGACAGACGAGGTGGAAATCCAACCTGCAATCTTCCAATCAGGGATCAACCGCCCTACTGCTGCACCGGGGCCACATCCGTAACAAGTTCGGCTCATGAGCCAGAACAGTTCAGTGAACTTTACTGCTGCATGAATTTGATGTAATCCCTAAAGATGCAGGGATGAATTTTCCAGAAGCTATAAGAACCACTGTATGACCCCAATTAGTACAAAACACATGTTTAAGCTGACTGAGTAAATCCAATTCAAGACAACCATAGTAGGAGATAAAACGCATATCTGGCTTCATGAACTTATTTCATGTACCTGCAAAATATTCTTTCTATTCATCAGTTCACTTGTAATAAAAAACGGAATTCAGCAACTTGTTGTGTTGATTAGGTAAAACAATGGCATAAGGCAATGTGAGTTCTAGTCATTGACTGTACATAAAAAACTGAACTGAGTGACCCCTCCCCCTTAAGTTCTAAATAGGAAGTACTCACTGGTTCCAACTTTTAAAAAAAAATATTTATGCAAGTTATAAACCGACCAATCAGATGCCTCAGATGGCCTCATGTCGAACGTTCGAAATGTTTGATTGACAGATTCTCCCAAGCCCAGTTCCAGTTGTAGAGGTGTGGACTTCCAACAAGCTCACTCCTGATTGGTGGCCATAGAAGTGTCGACTCAGGCCAGCTCAGACCAATCACTGCTTACTGGTGTCGTCTGGCTCCAACATGGCGACTTCTGTATTATGAAAAACAATGGCGACTAAATTGACTAAATTCGTTGGAGCCGGAAGTAAACCATTTTCTATAGAGATATCACACTCGCTCAGGCCAGTTCTCTTATATATATCCTGAGGAAAGTTCTGATCTAGTGCGAGCGTTCACACATCACAAACAGCTGTCCAAGACAACAGACCAGTGCTCTGACAAGAATCCATTTTCTTCAACAACTCATCAATTTCTTTGTTTCGGTGGCTTGAGCTGTTGAAGAAACTGTGACCCAGACACAGTGGGAAAGGGCACAGGTGAAGTGGCCTGCTGCAGTCTGGGCTAGATAATGAAGCTGTAATGGGCTTTTAACAGTCGTGCAGCTGAAGGTGGCGTTTACCCTCAGGGAAAGACAAACCAAACATCGCTAACAGGAAGTGCAGCATGACGACATAACCATGCTGGATGCTTTGAGACGATAACATGAGAAACACTGAGAATCAATCCTTTAGTTTTTGGCTGCATCAGCTGCTAAATCACCCGAGCATGGTGGAGGAGTTTCTGAACAGACTATGACAGATAAGTCTGATGGGACTTTTCCCTCTGCATCACTCTGAAGATAAACAGCTCTTTACCTCCAAGTTCAGCCTTCGTTTAAAGTGTGAATCCAATGAAAAAACATCATCACCTTCTTCTTCTTCTTCTTTTTTTCTAAAGCAGATACAGCTTTGAAATGCTCCAACTTTGAAATGACTACTGTCAAATATTGTGCAGTTGGATCACGTTTTAGGCCCATCCTGATGTTTCACACACTTATCATGAAGCACCACTGTCAGGAAGCCGTTGCTTCAAAAGATAGACAATGAAAAAAATGATTCTTGCATCGCCATGGGAGGCTTAGAAGTCAGCTCAATAAATCACTAAAAGAATACATAACAGCTACTGTCTTTCACTTAATGCTGCAGTGATTCTTCTGTAAACTGTAAAAGAAACGGCTTTGGTTTATGACTGATCTCAGCAAACGATTATCTCGATTTGTGGCGTGACTATTAACTACTGATGTTTGTAAAAGGGATTATTCATTTCTGATACTTCAAAAGCTGAAACACGTTGTGATGAATAAGATGAAGACTCTTCACTGTAAAACTTCAATAACAATGAATGACAAGTTATGAGCACTCATGTATAGTCTGAGGAAAGATATGTTGACCTCTTCCTCTCACCGACCTCTTCTGGGAGGAAACAAAGGCATCCACAGGTCATGCCAGAGATTTTGACATCTCCTATGGAGCTTCCTCCACTCACCATTCCAACCAAATGTCTAAAGTATCTCAACTGGCTTATCTTGGTGTTCAGGTGGCTGAGCTTTGACCCTAACTCAAAGGGAGACCTCAGCCACCCTGTATAGAAAACTCATTTTTCAGAACACAACACACTGCGCATATGTCATGAGTGTATGAACTTACCCTGACCAGTGATCACACAGGACAATGGTATGTTCCATTTTCATGACATCTCTTAAGGTGGTCGCACAAGTCACAACGTAAATGCAAGACACACCTGTGCCCCTTTAAGATGCGGTCACTGCTATCGATGAGCCTCCACGACTGGGACAACCCAAAACCCCAAATCACTCATACGGGTCAACCCACCAGTACCTATTAATAGGTCAATTGAGATCTTCTTCTTCCAGATTTGCCTTCCACTTGCCCCTCAGATGATCGTTTGTTAGCGGAATAACCAAATACTGAAACTGCTCCACCTGTAGAGGGGATTCTGGCTTATTCCAAAGAAGTCGTTCCACCTTTTTAGTAGAGTTGGGACAAAATATCGGTAAGGCGAACTATCACAATATTTCAACTCACGAATGATTACCGGTCTTCTCTTTCCCTGAACCAGTTTCTAACAATATTACCAAAAAAGTCCACAAGGGGGCGCTTCACATGAACAAGACCGTGAAATGTAAGAATGCCATAGCGAAACCTTTTACCGGATCAATACGTTTTTAGCCTAAATGCCTTAAAACATAATGCCGTGGGTACAGCGCGAATACGAAGTGCACTTTCTTTCTGCATGGAGTGGAGCTTTGTTTATTAGTTACCTTAAAATGTAAGTTACTATTGTAAAGACACGTTAGTATTTATTATTGTGATGTTGGATAGGGCGTTAAATTGACATAATGTGTTTTAAATTGATTTAAAAAAAGGTTATGAAAAGAATAAAAAGATATATTTGTTTTAAAAATAGTTATATATCATACATTACCAAGGTAATATATTGATTATTGCAATGTTTGGCACATCAAGATACTATTGTTATTGTGAGACATGGATCGTGAGTTACCCTGAAATTCCCAGCCCTCCTTTTCAGTCTGACAGAAAGGGCTCAGATGTTAATTTTTTTTTTTTTTTGCCTGCTGCTTCACACTTGTTAGACATCATAGTTTCAGTGAACAGAGAACCCCATCATCTGCAAAGAGGGTTCAACGCTCATTAAAGTTATAAACAAAATATAGACAAAGAGAAAACATGGTAGAATCCAAATCCAACCAGAACAAAGTCTGAATAACCACTATATACACAAAGAAACCTCCAGGCTCCAATAGGAAACCAAACAAAGTGACATTAATAGGGACATATATCCAATAATGCATGAACACAAGAGTTTCCATAATATGAAACTTGCAACATTTTTTAAGAAACCCTGAAATTTAGTCTCACTATATCTACCAATAGTTTTATTAATTTGTTCTATTATTTGCTGCTATGAAAAATCATATGTATCTGTCACATTATTTTCAGAGAAATTAAGAAAAGATGAATAGGATAGGAAGATTAGTTTTGTCTTTGGGGTGCAAAGCAGTAAAAATCTTCATTATCGTTGTACTTTTCAATATATATGTATTTTTCTGGATTTATACTGGACTTTTTAGTTCATCTCAAAACAATTAAAATAATAACCCTTTGTGTTAAAAAAAAGAAAATCATGATCAGATTCATGATTTGTTACAGAAATTGTTTTTTTATGAGTAGTTCCCCGCTCTCTCTTAATGAAAATTAATAAAATCTGAATAATATGATAAATATTTTGAGTTTTAGTTTAGATACTCTTTGGCTAGATTTATCTTAGTTGAAATGTGATTTAATGTGGCTTCCAAAATAAATACTCAGATTATTTTCATTTTAAATTCTACATGTTTTCAAAGTCCAGGAGCAATATGCTGCTCCGGTTATTATTGTTGCATAAAATATGTATTTTCAAATCTCCTATCACCATCTGCATACCTCCTATCAGTCCACTAGTGTTG